>NC_081441.1:9309926-9313197 GCF_007210705.1 Tigriopus californicus | reverse complement strand
AAGAGAGGGAAATATACGTGCCATCTTGCACGTTACGGTTTGATTGATGAGAAAATCATTTTCAGGGAACTTCTTGCCCGTGGACAACTCAATCAAAGGGAAGAATGGTGTATTTTACCAGAAGCATGGAGGGATTTGTTTGGAGACTCAATCGTTTCCAGATGCCGTGAACCAGGAGAACTTCCCCAATGTGATCTTGAATCTCGGTCGAGTTTACAAACATCACACAGATATCAAATTTCTCACCTTTTGAATGAGTACCCTAAAAAAAGGCCTCAAAAATACGTCCCCATACATAAGACAAACTGCAGAAGGAAAATCAATGTTGAGGTATCATATTTACATGAGCTAATAAAATGATAAACCCAAGCCAGAGTATCAAACTGAGGTCATATTGTTGGGCAAGCTTGCGAATGAAGCGTCAAGTCTTGGGTGTGTCTGATAAACATGTCTAATTGTCGTCTTAAGCAAACCAAATTCAGAGTTAAGTACTCTGTAGATCAATATCTGATTAAGTTCAATGTGATCTCTTGCTCCTACTACACACACACACACACCGGTGTGATGATCTGAGCAAACAAAGATAAAAAGGCACTAGTATAAGAGGTGAGAGCAAACCGTGCGTATTACATCTTTTACCTGGACTCATCACTTATTCGTTGGACGACAGTCTTCGGTCCGACATCTCCAGCAACATGAGTCTAATCAAAGATAAAGTCTTGTACTCCAAAATCCCCGTCACTCAAAATGAGCTTCCGGATTTCACCAAGAATTCCGTTTTAAGTCTCTTGTTTGCAAGAGTTCGGAAGCAAATCCAGGAGAAGGGCGATTTTCTGTGGTTATTGAATGCCGACCTAGGTAAGACTAGTGAACCTTATCGAAGCTAACAATCGAATTGATGAAATCTCTTTCGACACAGGAATTCAGGACAAACCCGAGGATGATGTTGGTTTCGACAAACGGATGGCCTCCGATATCGAGCCCTTGTCCCAAAAAATGGCCAAAGCCATGAAGTCTCTCGGATTCAAAGCCAAGGATGTCACCCATTTGGCTCTACCAAACAACACCGAATTCTTTATTCCGGTCTTTGGAACGTTCATTTGTCAAGGGACAGTCTCGTTAGGAGATCCTGACGTGAAGTCAGAGTTGATGCGATATCAGCTTAAAGAAGCTGGCGCCAAATTCGTATTTTGCACCGCCAGCAACTTGGAGCGCGTGAAAGAGGCCGCGCAAGGTATGGATATCAAGATCGTTGTTGTGAGAGATCACAAGTCCCACGGCGAGGGTATCTACAGCTATTCCAAATTGTTGGAGGAGGCAGACGATGGCAAGAATCATGAAGAGGATGCTTATCCAATTTTGGATTTGACTGCCAGGTCAACCATTATTTGGTCGTCTGGAACCACGGGACAACCCAAAGGGATCGAGCAAAGCAACAAGATGCTCGTAAGCTGGCTATTCACCACCAAGTTGCCCATGGTAACGGACAAGATTATTCAAACCACGTGCTTCTTTCATGGCGGCGGGTTTGGCATGCCCATTTACGCTGTGGCCGACGGAATGACCTCCATTTTCTTTCCCAACCATGCTTTGGAAGAACGCATTGAAAAGATCCACGAGGCAGTCCACAAATTCAAGGCCAAAAGCATGGTCGGTGGATCACATCACGCCATTCGCTTGGCCAACATTCCCAAAGCCCGATCTGATTTAGACCTTAGTTCTTTGATGATTATGGCGCCAATGGGTTCCAATGTCCCCGAAGATACTCAGGAGAACCTGGTTCGCACTTTCCCCAATATCAAACAGATGTTCAACTTCTACTCCATGACTGAGTTTGGCGCGTTGGTGTCCCTCTCTACCACGCCCAAGAATTTGGGTGTGGTGGCCCCTCGGAGTCAGGTCCAAGTTATAAATCCAGAGACCCAAGAGCCCTTGGGACCCAATCAAAGCGGGGAAATCCTAGCCAAGGGTCCAAGTTTGATGATGGGATACCTCAACCGACCTGAGGAGACTGCAGCGTGCTTCACTCCCGAGGGTTACATTCGTACCGGAGATAAGGGCCATTATGACGAGAACGGCATTCTCTACTTCGATGGTCGATTGAAGGATCTAATCAAATTTGAGAACAAGCATCTGTATCCCCTCGAGATTGAAAAAGTTATTATCAAGCATCCCGGTGTGGACGACGTGGCAGTCTTCGGAAAACCGGATCCACTTCATCAAGAACTAATTACGGCCGTGGTGGTCAAAGCTCCTGGCTCGGATGTGACCGAGGAGGATATTATCAAAATGGTGGCCGAGAACCTGGACGATTTCAAACATCTTCGCGGGGGTGTCATATTTGCAGAGTCCTTGCCCCGGAACACTGTGGGCAAAATCCTGCGACAAAAACTCAAGGAACTGTATGGTTGAAAATGTTCCAAGCACGATTTATGTATACCAACTATTTAAATACTAGATTTTAACATTGAACGTAATAGATCATATTTTTTCCCGTTCTGGATATTTCAGACATTGTAATTTTGAAGTTTCAGAACTACGTATCATGTATTAAAGGGGGTTAGAGATGGCTTTAAGGAACACTATTTTTTAAAACAGTATATTTTTTACATTAAGGCTTTAATTGCAAAAAGTCCAACATTATTTACCGGCTCAAGGCAAAAAAGTGTAGAGAAATCGTATTCGTAATATCTAATGATAGTAATAATTGTTATGCAATGTTATTAAGTTGCTCCGCGTTCATTGATAACTTCAACGTTCAATTCAGTCCGTGGTAATGAAACGGAACTATGATCAGAGTAACATGATATGATATGATGTTGCAAAAGTCTTCCCGGTTTAAAGATGCGATTGCATCCAGACCTTCAACCTATCAACATATTCATTAGATTTTGACGCTGCACTTTTAGCCTGACCTTTAATCCCTATTGTCAGACCTGGAAACTCCCTCAGCAAAGGGTGTAAAGAAATAAAGGGCCTCCCTTCGTGCCTTCTGAAAGGTCGGGTCAAGCATTTCAATCCATGTTCCAGAGTATCAGCAAAGTTCTTACTAGAGAGTGGCTTCTTTTGATTCAAGGCCATTTAAAAACCGCCGAACTTACAAGAGTTCCAATACTATTCCATAATGGAAAAGCAAAAGTCTAGTCAGCAGGAGATTAAGAAACATATTGACTTAAAGCCATATACTCCTTTTTTTGTTTAAAGATATTACTTTACCAAAATTTCAAAAACTATCACCAGTTGCGGCAAATAATTTCGTACAAGTTATAAT
>NC_081441.1:9309496-9309885 GCF_007210705.1 Tigriopus californicus | reverse complement strand
ATGTATTAAAGGGGGTTAGAGATGGCTTTAAGGAACACTATTTTTTAAAACAGTATATTTTTTACATTAAGGCTTTAATTGCAAAAAGTCCAACATTATTTACCGGCTCAAGGCAAAAAAGTGTAGAGAAATCGTATTCGTAATATCTAATGATAGTAATAATTGTTATGCAATGTTATTAAGTTGCTCCGCGTTCATTGATAACTTCAACGTTCAATTCAGTCCGTGGTAATGAAACGGAACTATGATCAGAGTAACATGATATGATATGATGTTGCAAAAGTCTTCCCGGTTTAAAGATGCGATTGCATCCAGACCTTCAACCTATCAACATATTCATTAGATTTTGACGCTGCACTTTTAGCCTGACCTTTAATCCCTATTGTCAG
>NC_081441.1:9308964-9309464 GCF_007210705.1 Tigriopus californicus | reverse complement strand
GGGGCCAATGGGTTCCAATGTCCCCGAAGATACTCAGGAGAACCTGGTTCGCACTTTCCCCAATATCAAACAGATGTTCAACTTCTACTCCATGACTGAGTTTGGCGCGTTGGTGTCCCTCTCTACCACGCCCAAGAATTTGGGTGTGGTGGCCCCTCGGAGTCAGGTCCAAGTTATAAATCCAGAGACCCAAGAGCCCTTGGGACCCAATCAAAGCGGGGAAATCCTAGCCAAGGGTCCAAGTTTGATGATGGGATACCTCAACCGACCTGAGGAGACTGCAGCGTGCTTCACTCCCGAGGGTTACATTCGTACCGGAGATAAGGGCCATTATGACGAGAACGGCATTCTCTACTTCGATGGTCGATTGAAGGATCTAATCAAATTTGAGAACAAGCATCTGTATCCCCTCGAGATTGAAAAAGTTATTATCAAGCATCCCGGTGTGGACGACGTGGCAGTCTTCGGAAAACCGGATCCACTTCATCAAGAACTAATTA
>NC_081441.1:9308220-9308928 GCF_007210705.1 Tigriopus californicus | reverse complement strand
TGGGAGATAAGGTTTACATTACTTACCTGACACAATTTTCTGTAATGTACTATGAATTTGAAAGAGAGGGAAATATACGTGTCATCTTGCACGTTACGGTTTGATTGATGAGAAAATCATTTTCAGGGAACTTCTTGCCCGTGGACAACTCAATCAAAGGGAAGAATGGTGTATTTTGTTTCCTACTACAGTGACCGAGGAAGGCATGCAAGTGTGTATCATGATTCCTCGTTTTCTGGCTAAGTTCAACGCAGCACATGTGATAGGATGAAGATAATGCATGCATACTACTGCAAAGTATGACCAGCATTTTTAATCTCCTGAGCTACCTGTCAAACCACCGTTTTCACCATGAATTGGCACAGTTTCCCAATGCTCATGTGTTCCCTTTTGGTCGGCTTGTGTTCTTCGGCCGATCCAAATGAGGTCCACACTTCTATCCTGGCCCAAATTAGCCATTATGCTCGAAATGGGACCCTGGATAGTGATTATTGTGCCACCGCTGCCAATCCGGGTTTGTGCCAATCCGTGCAGGCTTGCTTCAACATTTCCAATCCTGATGATCCATTTTTCGCCATGTGTCAATTGGTTGCCGCGAAAAATGCCAAAGTTACGAATGAGAGTGGGACCGTTTCCGCCAAACGACGGAAATCCCCTCCTTCATCAGCTTCGGTTTGGGGCTACGGGTTCTTGTGCGTGACCGTTATC
>NC_081441.1:9301330-9307751 GCF_007210705.1 Tigriopus californicus | reverse complement strand
AGCCTTACCTCCGTTTTGGGCGTGGGGGTGTTGCCCTTCATGTCCAAATCGTTTTACAAGACGTTGCTCACGGTGCTGATTGGATTGGCGGTGGGATCGCTTTCAGGTAGGACGATTTGTGTTCGGGAGTTTGCGGCAAGTTAAGAGACATGTTCCATTTTTGTTCTCAGGATCGGCCGTGTTCCACTTGATCCCATCGGCCTTTTCTCTCTCGGAAGTGACATTCTTCCCCCATCACAGTTACCTCAACATATCATTGGTCATCTTTGGCGGGATTTACATGTTTTTCATCATTGAGAGGATCCTCAAGATGATCATGGAGTACAAAAGCAGGAAAGATGGTATGTCCATGGAAATAGCTTTGGATCTCAAAGTAACATTATGCTTGGTTTCCCGAGAAAATGCTGATTAATGATTATTGTTTAATCTCAAACCACACAAAATAACCCTAATAATAGATAGGTTTTTCCCTAAAAATAAATATTGTTACATGAAAATCCGACAGAAAACGAAAAACATGATTGGTTCACCCATATATCCGCCCAGGTTACCGGTGCCACTCCCACAAACACGACGTGCAAGAATTGCGCGTTAATGGAGGGACAAACTCTACTTTAGAGACAGACCAGGAGGACACGATGCCCCATGGGGAGTCCATGGAGCCGATCCTTCGGAAATCCAGTCAAGTGGTTGTGATAGAAAGTACTTATGAACCCGCAGTTTCTCGTGAGGGCGAAATCCTCGAACCAACAGTGTGTAATAATCTACGTTCCACCAATCGAGAGGTAAGTCCCAATTAATTGATCCAATATCCGATTAATGTGTGTATAATTGTAAACACATCAAAATGTATCACAGTTGTACAACGACTCCCAACAAGCCATTCGGGCCAGTTTTGGACATATGGATCGACCCGCTTCCAACAATCGTCCCACCGTGGGGGATGTGAAATCACTCCAGCAAAAGACTCCCATTGCCACGGTGGCTTGGATGATCATTTTCGGTGATGGAGTGCATAACTTCATTGATGGCCTCTCCATTGGTGCGGCCTTTTCCGAATCAATTCTTACGGGCATGAGTGTGAGTTTGGCTGTGTTGTGCGAGGAGTTTCCCCATGAACTCGGCGACTTTGCGGTACTCCTCAACTCTGGAATGACCATTAAACAGGTGCGATTTGAACCCTAATAACGTGAGCTCGGAATCTAATCTGCCTTCATTGACATCTAGGCCCTGTGCTACAACTTTTTGTCAGCGTGCACGTGTTATGTGGGGCTGATCATTGGGATTTCCCTCGGCGAACTCCACGTGGGCAACGAGTATATCTTTGGATTGGCGGGTGGTATGTTTTTATACATTGCATTGGTGGACATGGTGCCGGAAATGAATGAGACCGCCGACAAGCAGACCGAAGTGAGTCTATCCAGAGGAAGCGTTCCACGTTTCTTTCTCCAGAATGTGGGGATGCTGACCGGGATTTTGAGCCTATTTTTCCTGGCTAAATATCAAGATGACATGTACGTCGATTGGTGAATGACGGACATTGCAATGGGTGCAATATTAGTGATATAACCGTGACTTTGTTCTCTGTGAATGGTTGAAAAACTGAGAGAATAAAGCAAGGGAAAAAGTGGATGAGCATGAAATGCGTTCAGCTCGATTTTGGGCTAACAAGTGCTATGCTGTGCCTAAGTACTACAGATTATTCTTGGAAAGTCACAATTCGGGAATTTAGGAACGACCTTGGTAGCTTTCATGCCCTCCTTATCTATTGTCCCCCCTACTTCCAACAATAAGCGACTTATTCATCCACGTCTGCAAAGAAAACCATCAATCGTATGTATGGAAGGATCTATATCTAGAAAGATCGGCTTTTAATTCTCATACATTCAATATCATCAAGCTACTTTTGCGCTTTTTTACGGCGGCGTATGACACACGCGCACACACGTCCGGAGATAGAAAAAGAAACAAACAAGACAACGGTACAGTACAGTAGATCACAGATGAGAGGCTTCCTTGGAAGCATGCACTTATGCACCAGAAGTGGTCTGTACTGGGTCGCTGTTGGGAGGGGGAGTGGGAGTGGGAGTGGGATCCTCATTGTGCCAAATGTCTCTTAGAGCTCCTCTCTCATGTGCTTGGGCTTGAGCTCCTCTATCCGCTTGATGAAGTCGCTCTTCTCCAGACATCCGTCGCAGACCTCGTCCCAATCGTTCAAGATCTTCTTCAGGTCACGCACCTTCAGCTTCTTCAGATCCACGCTCTTCCAGTCGATTTGCTTGTCTGAAAGATAGGATGTATTCTAGAATTACTTATCAAAGATCTTATCACTAGAAGTGATGGGACTGCACAACATTCAAAGTAATTTTTTTAGGTACCAAAGACTATTTTTTTCTATAACATATTTCATGTACGTTTTCAAAAGTATCCATGAATTTTGTCCCAACCCCAGGATTTAGGGTCAATTCTGGTGGCCGTCGAGGCTTAATGTGCATTTTGAGAGCACCTTCATCAGCCCTCGAGAATCCAGGCTAGTTCGAACAATGAAGACCAACTCTCTTCTTTCGCGGTCTCCTTCATTGTTTAATTTTTATATACTCTTAATTTTCAATCCTTCAACTTAGAATGGGACAGACACTGCAACAGTTGTAATCAATATATATATGACAGATCTAATGAGAAGAAAATCTCGCAATAAAAAATTTATTTTATGTACTTCCCACCAATATTCTTCACCTTTAGTTTGGAGATGTTGAATATGTAGCATCTTCAAGTCAGATTTGGACAAATTTTTAAAACACATTCCAGATCAAGGCTTCAATCAAGGGCTAGCCTGGTCTATTAACTCAAATTCGTTGGTAGATCAGATATTAAATGATTGTTCCGTTGAATGAGGAATCTAATTTTCATTTAAAAGTGGGGATCATATCCAGCGTATCGAATACTGTATTTGAACCATTTTTGAAAGCATAAAAAAACTCTGATTGACTGCAAATAATGACGTCACCGTCGCATATTACATTTCAGCAATTGGGGATTGGTGGGGTGGTAAAACCAGGTCAACTATCATTTTCTTCAATTCCCTTATAAAGGTTTCCTTTCATAACAAACAAAAAAAAGACTTTCTATGGTTCGCCGCCATACTTCAGAAAACCGTACACACACTTCTGTGGCTCTTAAAAAGGAGCCTTTTACGGTATCAAATCAATGCAGGACACAGGGGACCAAATTAACGAACTAATCACTCACCATATCGGAGCTCGCAAATCTGTTTGTCAGCCTTTTGCAACTTCTCGCACACCTTATCCATGGGCATGCCCCAAGAACAAAGGTTGGGACATCTTGGACAAGATCCCCGTGGCAGCATCCTCGGTCCCACCCAGATAGTAGCACTAAAACCATCCAAAAAAAACAACCATCAAACCCGAGCTATGATTCTGATCAAGAAAATATCCCACTTACGAATCTGTTCTCCTTCAATTTGAGGTCTTTACAATAGGCTTTGAATTTCTTCTCGATCACATCGGTCTTCTTATCCTCGCCCTTGGCCAAGGTATCTTTGAACCGAGTCAAGACCGAGATACACACTTCACAATCTCCAGCCTTTAAGCCTAAAGCAAGCCCAAAGAGGGACGATAACCCAAGATGAGGATGGTGGGATTCATTGTCGATCTGGAGGTACAAAGTATGGAACACGTCGCACGTGAATCTCTGCTTATGGATAACGATGTATAACTTACGCGAATCTTAGAGAAGCGAGCTAATAACTAGTGAACCTTAGCGGTATCGTGTGGAGGGGAAGGAAGAGAGTGCCTGAAAAACCAGCAGTGTCCCCTTTCTCTTAGGATGATTCCTCTGAGTTCTCTGATGATTTGGCTTGAAGTGATCTTGGTCAGCCGAAGACAGCCATTTCAGCCGACAATGGACCGTGGCTAGCGGTGATTGGTCCACAACAGCGGCGTGAACGGACCAATGAGACGGGGGGAAATAGGATGATGTCAATAGGCGCAACCTAAAATGATGCAACGCAACCTTAAAAATTAAGACGAGGAATTTTCAACGGTTAAACCATAGAAAACCATAATGAAGTTATCTATGGGTTAAACTGATAATTTTTGCCGTTATGGAAGATAACATACCTATGAGTTGGAATTTCTGAATCTTGAGTTTGTCAGCCTAGGCTCTTATGACTGGAGGATGTATGATGCAGAAGTTAACCACCAATGTTTTTTTTGATGGGATTTCTGCGGCAAAATTAGGGAAATATATTTTGACAAAATGTCTAAATGAATCGATATTGCTTTGAGGTCTGGACTTTGATAGATTTTTCTCAACCAAGAAAAGTAAAAATGACGTCATCATATTTTGGGTTCCGTATACTGATGAGTGATGAGTCGACCAAGTCAAGCTTTTGAAGCTTGAAGCAAAGCACTGGATTAGAAAGTGGCAACATCTGATGAAGAGGGACGGGCTTAGAGACAAAAATGTTCAAAAAGTGTGCAAAAAAGCCAAAGACAGTGTAAACAAAGGTTCAAATAAAGCAAAACAGAAGTAATATTCATATCTATTTTTCAAAGAAGTACAAATTGAAAAGCACTTTCTTACAAAAACGAATTTTGCCTCAATTATGGAACTGTAGACATAACTTTATTTTGAATTGGGACAAGGAATATTTCCCTCTTGCTTATTTTTCCTCTTTCCCAGAAGTAAATCTGCAGCATTAATGTAGTTTTACATTGAACTAACTAAGAAAAGTTGGAATTTCTCTTCCTCAAAAAGAGGAGCCTGGAGGGGTAAGGAAAGCAGCTATGTTGCGTTTTTTGGCTGCTTCACATCTTAACGCCCTGCTTAGCTTGTCTCTCTCTCTGGCTCTTTACATTTCTGTTTTCCTTTGTTTCTCAACCAAAAGTGAAGTATTTTGGGCCTGCACAATACAATTTTTGACATCAATTGTTCAAAATTCAGCTTTTCATAGCTTTATTTTGGCGGGAGCCTTAGATTTCAAACTTTGAAACCAATTCTAACGTCAATAAAGTTCTGATTTCTACCAAAACAACAGTTTTAAAGCCAAATCTGAATAATAGGTGAAAACAAAGTGAAAAAGGCAAATGTATGAAAGAGTAAAAAAAATGCCTGTCCCTACTTTTGACTTGATGTCTTAGCTCATTATAAAAGCAATGTTTTTAGACATAAATGTGATTCTAAAAGACATGGCCTGAAGTGAAACCACAATAATGTATTCCTTTCTATGTATTGTATGTGGATGTATTATAACTTGTACGAAATTATTTGCCGCAACTGGTGATAGTTTTTGAAATTTTGGTAAAGTAATATCTTTAAACAAAAAAGGAGTATATGGCTTTAAGTCAATATGTTTCTTAATCTCCTGCTGACTAGACTTTTGCTTTTCCATTATGGAATAGTATTGGAACTCTTGTAAGTTCGGGGTTTTTAAATGGCCTTGAATCAAAAGAAGCCACTCTCTAGTAAGAACTTTGCTGATACTCTGGAACATGGATTGAAATGCTTGACCCGACCTTTCAGAAGGCACGAAGGGAGGCCCTTTATTTCTTTACACCCTTTTGCTGAGGGAGTTTCCAGGTCTGACAATAGGGATTAAAGGTCAGGCTAAAAGTGCAGCGTCAAAATCTAATGAATATGTTGATAGGTTGAAGGTCTGGATGCAATCGCATCTTTAAACCGGGAAGACTTTTGCAAACATCATATCATATCATGTTACTCTGATCATAGTTCCGTTTCATTACCACGGACTGAATTGAACGTTGAAGTTATCAATGAACGCGGAGCAACTTAATAACATTTGCATAACAATTATTACTATCATTAGATATTACGAATACGATTTCTCTACACTTTTTTGCCTTGAGCCGGTAAATAATGTTGGACTTTTTGCAATTAAAGCCTTAATGTAAAAAATATACTGTTTTAAAAAAATAGTGTTCCTTAAAGCCATCTCTAACCCCCTTTAATACATGATACGTAGTTCTGAAACTTCAAAACTACAATGTCTGAAATATCCAGAACGGGAAAAAATATGATCTATTACGTTAAATGTTAAAATCTAGTATTTAAATAGTTGGTATATCTAAATCGTGCTTGGAACATTATCTTTCAACCATACAGTTCCTGAGTTTTTGTCGCAGGATTTTGCCCACAAGTGTTGGGGCAAGGACTCTGCAAATATGACACCCCCGCGAAGATGTTTGAAATCGTCCAGGTTCTCGGCCCACATTTTGATAATATCCTCCTCGTCACATCCGAGCCAGGAGCTTTGACCACCACGGCCGTAATTAGTTCTTGATGAAGTGGATCCGGTTTTCCGAAGATGCCACGTCGTCCACACCGGGTGCTTGAATAATAACTTTTTCAATCTCGAGGGATACAGATGCTTGTTCTCAAG
>NC_081441.1:9300068-9301279 GCF_007210705.1 Tigriopus californicus | reverse complement strand
GAAGCAAAGTATTCTTATCTCCCAAACCGTTCACTTTGTTCCAAATAAGCCCTTCACGACCACAAGATCTTGTTGAATAGATGAACTCGGCCAAATTTGAGCCCAAAACTATGGTTAGAGAACTGGGGAGATATGTCCAAAGCTATGAATTTTCGGCCTGCTTTGGGTCTGTTAAATAAGCTTTTGACAAAATAGCTTTGAAACGAACCATTTCACAAGTAAATGGTAAAAAAAGGACTCGTCTTTAATTGAAGAGACCTACATTCCTTTTTTGATTACTTAAATTCGAAAAGTGGCTCAGAGTCTCTACGACCAAGAGCAGACCGATTTGGAGAGAGAAGCTCGTTTACAGTCCATATTTCTAGAAGTTCGTGAGTAGACCTACACAAGGACACTAAAGCATTTTCCTAATGAGTGGCATTTTTAAACTCTACTAAAAGATAACTCATTCTTTTTTCACCATTGTCTGATGTTTATTGTCAAATGTGTGGATTAAGACAAGATTATCAAGTGTCCTTCCCAAATATTCTAATAAGTTAACATTTATGTGCATGTACTTTTATTGCCTATTCCATACCTTTCTTTTATATTTTGTCAGTGTAAGTTCCTCATCAATTTGTAAAATTATTCTTGTTGATTTTCTATTTGTGGGTGTTTTTAAGCCAGTTTTACGCAATATTTCAAAGATTTGAAAAAAAAGTTGTATTTCCAGGAGATCATTATTTAATTAAAAGCACTTAAATATGCTATGTAGTATGAATAATCTTATTCTATTGATACTAGAGTTACTGTCTTGATTCAACGCAATGGCCTAACTTGTCGGTCAGGAAAATTCGTGTCGTTTCCTCTCTTTAGAGTCCCTGACCTACAGTGGCTTGGTGTTTAGTGGCATTTTAAAACGGAGACGATTTTCTATTTGATTGGTTTCAACGCAGTGTGCACCCTTCGGATCACAAAATGTGAGGACATCCCAGAATACTGAAGTGGAAAATTCGAAGTAAATTGAGAGAGTTTTTCAGCAAACCGTTGTTGACAAAGACGAGGAAATGGAAGTGAAAGATGCGCGTTCTGAGAATGAATGGCACTTTACAAGAACTTGAAATATTACCAATACATCTTAAAATTCTTACGAAAAAAGGGCCATCCCAGCATTTCTATTACCAAAAGCCGAAATATGAAAAGTAAATTTACGAGTTGCGAATAATCTACCA
>NC_081441.1:9297779-9299151 GCF_007210705.1 Tigriopus californicus | reverse complement strand
TTAACGATCAAATATAAACCAACTTAACACTTCTGCAGGAAGTGCATAACATCTTTACCCATTCTTGTTATTCTGGCTTTAATACTCCGAAAGGAAACATTTTTCAATGAAATTGCCGCTTTAGTTCCAATTACGTCAACATAAATCTTGATTGCATCTTCGGTCGAATTCTATCGAAAAAAAAATTCACTGGCGAGATTTAATTGAGCAATGAGGGTCTTTTGAAATATGACCTAACTTCTCACACACAAATGAGTTTTTCTCTGTCCATTTTCCAAGTAAAGTGCACTTCATAACCGTAATGGGTTCAAGCGCATCCATTTGAACTTGCAGCATTTTTGGTCCTTGTAAACCGGACAAATCCTCACGCTTGGGCAATAGGAATACTTGCCGAGACGAAATTAAAATCGTGCAAAGGGACACTTTTTGAAATCAGGAGACTTCAGGGAACATGTTCATGGGTGGTTCAAAAATGTACATTCGTATGCATATGAATTCTTGATGTTCTTGTAGTCGCCTACGAAAAAAAACATGTTTTGATCATTCAGATATATATCATATAAAAATTTGAAAGACCAATTGGTAATAACTAGAGGTCAGGAAGATATTTTTTTTAAGGTTAAATTAAGTTTTCAACTATTTTGGGGGAAAAAGTATTTCATGAATTTAACAATAAAATAACCTAAAACCGAGGATTTTCGGGGAAATTGAAAGGGTTTGGGTTATGTTGAAGGGAAATTGAGGAGAAATGCAGGGTGGGTCTAAAAAAATCCGGGCAATGTTTGTCCCCGCACAAATATTTGTTTGGCATTAAGCCTCAAGCTTTCTATTGTGAGCGCTTCGTGACTGACTTTATTTCTTGACTAGATTAACTTGAATGAGCGCGAGCATCAATTCATAACATTTTCATTACGAGGGAGTGTCATCTTAGGATCTACATAATTTCAACCTTAAGCCAATTGATAAGCCTCCCATTGTATGTCAATCTTTTTTTCAATTTCTTAGCAATATACCCAAAGGCCGAATTGGTTCCTTTTGGTCGCCTGATTTCGAATAGTACACCTACAGTACATATGAATATAATTTTCCTTCATCCGAACCGAGATTAGAATTTTAGACTTGAATTTAATAATTAATAATGAGTCGTAGCTACTGGATTCAAAGAGATCCGTCGGTTGTGAAAGGAGATTTAAAGGTCTTTTTTTTTTTAAATTGCATTTTCCACTTATCTACTTTATTTTAGCGACCAACTTTCGAAGTGCTTGTTAATTGTTAAATTTCACAATTCGCACTAGTTTAGACGTGATCATAAATACGCCGTTTTCCTTGAAAGGCTTGCCAAACGATGGCCCAAAGCCGTGCGTGCCTTCAG
>NC_081441.1:9294139-9297728 GCF_007210705.1 Tigriopus californicus | reverse complement strand
CCTTTGATCTGAAGACCGTGAACGACGATTGTCGCAAAGAAGAAGGATATACATTCATGACAAACGTGGCGTGAACAATGGTGCATACAGTGGGTGCAGAGACTCATTATTCCCTTAGGGCCGTGACAGCAAAAAAAGATAATTGCTTTATCAAGAGACCA
Source organism: Tigriopus californicus (assembly GCF_007210705.1). Taxonomy (NCBI): domain Eukaryota; kingdom Metazoa; phylum Arthropoda; class Copepoda; order Harpacticoida; family Harpacticidae; genus Tigriopus; species Tigriopus californicus. The sequence goes on along the minus strand of NC_081441.1, from coordinate 9,297,567 downwards.
CCTCATTCCAAGGCCGAAGCAAGGCCGTGGTAAATAAAGCAAGCTTGATGATTCCACGATAACAAATTTCCTATGAAAACCTAAGTACAAAGTGGGAGAGTATCTTCCTTTCATTGTGACGTGAGATACTTGATACATGTACGTACTATGTAAAAAAGCCAAAGCGACTTTTTTGTAGTCACCTTCCTTGGTATTCCCATCAGTTCTAATTCAAAACCCATGCCTCAAATCATGATTTCTTGGAACACAAAGTCATTTCGAAAGTTGATTCCCATAAGTATTGCACAATGTGTTATTCTTACGCTTTTTGTGAACTTCCTTATCGCTACTGGAATTGGAAGCCCAGCAATTTAAGACGAGAAATTTATACATTTTACATATCTTTTATATAAATATATTATTTGATCGACCAACGAATTGTTTGATGTGGCCAACTCTTGAATATAAGGTTGAACGGGAATTTTAATCAAAAACTTGTCCAAGTCTGACTTAAATCATGTTACTGGATCAAAGCCTACATACGCCCTACGGATATTTGAAGGCAGCAAATGTCATCTCTATCTTGAAACTTTTCAAAGAGTTTTGGCTCTGTCGATGGGCATGTTAGTCTACTGCCCAAAAGAATCGTGGTCTGGATTGAAATGAGCAGATCTGTTCGCTTTTTTGGCGCAATCTCCGCAGATGAGGTCTCCTCTTAGAAATGCACTTTGACGATGGTTTTATGGAATATAAACGAGCTCGATTTTGTCGTCAAATTGCATCTGATTCGAATGTTCAAGGCCGTTCAAAAGTAGTTCTCTAAAAAACTTCTTTTGTGTAAATCTTATCAATTTACTTCAAGAAGATTTACGTGGACATTAAGAGCTTTATTTCTGGACCACGGAGCTTAGTCAGGGATTGTTAAATCCTCGGAGACTCGCTAAAAGTCACGGCTCTTTTTGGGCTTTGGCGCAGAATGCATTCTCCTTCCTATTGGTGGCAATTCTCATGCAAAGAGTGCCAGTCTGTCGCATAAGATTAAAGCCACCCGTTTTGCTCCACTTTCCATTGTCATGACGAAGTTCACCACCAACACTTCAAGTGAACAACGCCTTCCTTGACGAGGAACCGATTCCAACTCAAAAGCCATTCTCGTTCTCAAAGCATAGAGCTAATAACTCTCGAAACACCTTCGAAGCATATTCTCTAAACATACAGTATTCTTTGTTTAGTGCATCAATACCACAAGGCTCAATTTGTACCTTGCAGTGAATAGTGATCGATCTGGGTAAGGCTCATTCAAGAGTTTATTTTTTCCCAAGGGAGAGTGAGCGAATTTTGAGGGGAATACCCATGCCCCTAGGGAGGATCACAGTTTCATTAGGATTGAACCAATTTGCATAAACCTTGATCATAATGTGCTCAAAACAGTTTTCCTTAAACCATATTAACGACTGATTGAGTGTTCAGAGCAAGTTTTTGTTCAGTGTGAGACATCAAATGGGGGCAATCCTGAATCAATTGTGTTTGAAGAAGCCTCACTCACACATGGCGGTTTTTCTTGTTTTTATAGAGTACACCGAAAAGGCACAAATTGCTCTTGGAATAAAATCTTTATTGCTCTGGTTTGGCTGAGTGATGAATGAGGAAGGCCTTCGCACACTCTTCGGATGACAGACTAGGCCCATTGTTTGCTAATCTGATAAGTCATTTGTCTTGTCAGTAAACAAGCCTCTGCGGACTCTGGCCTTTGAGAAGCTCGTATTTTTGTCTAGGATCCGATGGCGAGCTTATAAAACGTTAAGGTCCGTCAGACGGATCGATGGACAGGACAATCGACATGTACGGTAAACACGCCACAAACTGCCAAAATTGAAAAGGGTTTCCTTCACAGGAAAGCACCAAGGGAATTGGTTTCCTAATGGGAGTCACTTCAAAAGAAGTTGGAAACAAGTCCTTTTCGTCTAGCAACGAAAGAAGCTTTGAAAGATAGACTCGTCGATGCTGGAAAACTCAAATCAAAGTCAATTGATGTTTCTTAATCTCTGAAGCTGGTAAAGATGCCTCCAGACATGTCAACTCCCCAGGGATTTCAACAAAAAAGATGGCATGGCTTTCCTTTCCATTACTTGCTTTCGTATTCTTTTTCAAAGTAAGTTGAAAGTTGAGTCATCGAACTTTCGACTTTCTGGCTCAATCTGTAAGTACAATCTACAATGCGTACTTCAAGCCAGACATGGCGAAATATAGAGATGGTCATGCTCATTAAAGCGAAAAATCAGCGTTATTTTTTAAGACGTTGATGACGGCTCATGTGCATGTCATTGTAGATAAGATGTGAAAACTATTATTTGTTCGACAACTAACTTCCAAAGGTTAACACAAGGTTCTTTTTGATACGATTTTTCCTTCTTGGAACCAACTCAATGTAACATTTTGGCAGCGGTTCTTTGATTCAAAATCAAGGGCCGAAACAATTATTTTTTACCAGATAAGTTTAATGCAGCTAATAAATAGTTAAAGGTTAACGAAGATCATCTACGAGTGGAGTCTCTTTGTGCGGTTTTAGGTTCTCAGTACAGATAGATGTGCAGTACAAAGTCGTGCTCAATTGGCTTGAATGTCAATCATCAGAGATTGCCAAGGCTGGAATACTTGATCGAGAGCTGTACATGTACTGTACATCATTATATGTACGAGTATCAACAAACGTGACAAATACAGGGTTGGGCGCATCAACGCCTACACCATTTCAATCAGATATTTGTGATTTGGCGTTGTTCCAGTGTTTTAATTTTACTTTTGTTACATGGTCATTTGCCAATGCATGGCGTGATATTTATTCAGTAGAGTGAACTTTACAAGGAAACGAATGAACCATGTAGAATAATGGGCGAAGCAGTTAGAGGTTCGCAAGGACAACGCCCAGGTCATGAATTGGCTCCAACGTTGACATAGTTTTTTTACAGAAGACTACTTCGTGCCAAAACGAAATGACTAACTGCCGTTCTTTAGATATATAAATGTAAAGTTTGAAAAAAAAAATATTGTTTTTTGTGATGAAATGTTTTGACTAGAGAGAACAATTTCAGAAGAAGGGAATAAATAACATTAGCAATAATTAGATGGCCACAATAAAAAAATTAGACGAAAAGGCCAAATACATAAAATTGAACAAAATATGGGCGAATGCCATATTTATGGCAAGTTAGATGTAGTGGGTTCGTTGTGTTCTGCTTGCCCATTTTATTTGGAATGTGAAAAGAAACGTGTGTAAACGCAAAAATGTAGCTACAATATAAGTAGAATACATTTACAGGTTAACAACAAAGGTGCAAAATCCAAAAAAGGTCCGTTGTCTAATGGTTGCTCTCTATTCAGTTTGCAAGATATCCATCAAAGCTCGAAAACAGACAAAACCACATGTTGATTATATCACATACCTTAGA
>NC_081441.1:9293956-9294024 GCF_007210705.1 Tigriopus californicus | reverse complement strand
GTTTGAGCGTTTCTGGATGCGTTTCGAAAAGTTTCAGGAAAGTGACCACGCCGACGGACTCGATATTG
>NC_081441.1:9293407-9293930 GCF_007210705.1 Tigriopus californicus | reverse complement strand
AATTAGATGGCCACAATAAAAAAAATTAGACGAAAAGGCCAAATACATTAAATTTGAACAAAATATGGGTGAATGCCATATTTATGGCAAGTTAGATGTAGTGGGTTCGTTGTGTTCTGCTTGCCCATTTTATTTGGAATGTGAAAAGAAACTTGTGTAAACGCAAAAATGTAGCTACAATATAAGTAGAATACATTTACAGGTACAACAAAGCTGCAAAATCCCAAAAAAGGTCCGTTGTCTAATGCTTGCTCTCTATTCAGTTTGCAAGATATCCATCAAAGCTCGAAAACAGACAAAACCACATGTTGATTATATCACATAACCTTAGATTAGAAAAATTTCTGTTCTTAACAATTTTGTTTTCAAGAAACCACTGATTTTTTTAAATGAAAAAAAAAAGAACAGAGAAATGGCTTCAAATCTCTTTTAGAAGTGGTGATTAAACTAATAAGATTTAAATTTGATGAATACACTTTTTGTAACAATTGAAACGAAACTTGAAGAGACACCAACAATTAAC
>NC_081441.1:9282076-9293371 GCF_007210705.1 Tigriopus californicus | reverse complement strand
ATGCATGACTAGATATTTATTCAGTAGAGTGAACTTTACAAGGAAACGAATGAACCATGGAGAATAATGGGCGAAGCAGTTAGAGGTTCGCAAGGACAACGCCAGGTCATGAATTGGCTCCAAAGTTGACATAGCTTTTTTTACAGAAGACTACTTCGTGCCAAAACGAAATGACTAACTGCCGTTCCTTTAGATATATAAAATGTAAAGTTTGAAAAAAAAATATTGTTTTTGTGATGAAATGTTTTGACTAGAGAGAACAATTTCAGAAGAAGGGAATAAATAACATTAGCATAATTAGATGGCCACAATAAAAAAAATTAGACGAAAAGGCCAAATACACTAAAATTGAACAAAATATGGGCGAATGCCATATTTATGGCAAGTTAGATGTAGTGGGTTCGTTGTGTTCTGCTTGCCAATTTAATTTGGAATGTGAAAAGAAACGTGTGTAAACGCAAAAATGTAGCTACAATATAAGTAGAATACATTTACAGGTATAACAAAGGTGCAAAATCCAAAAAAAAGGTCCGTTGTCTAATGGTTGCTCTCTATTCAGTTTGCAAGATATCCATCAAAGCTCGAAATAAGACTAAACCACATGTTGATTATATCGCATAACCTTAGATTAGAAACATTTCTGTTCTTAACAATTTTGTTTTCAAGAAACCTATGATTTTTTTAAATGAAAAAAAGGACAGAGAAATGGCTTCAAATCTCTTTTAGAAGTGGTGATTAAACTAATAAGATTTAAATTTGATGAATACACTTTTTGTAACAATTGAAACGAAACTTGAAGAAACACCAACAATTAACCAACCCTTTTCACTGAGAGTTCAGACTGTTACTACTTAAATCATGTGTTTACATAAAGACGATTTTCGGATATTCCGCCGTTGCAGGGGATGGAATTTCCGGTAAAAATTAAATATAAATTGATTATAGTAATAATATGTTTCCATATTGGAACGGTTTCGGCAAGCGTAAAACGCCTAACCTTGTATCTTTAAACATTTTCTAGCTCGTTAAGAGAATTTTGAGTCATCGCTAGGCTTAGGATGGGATAAATTCGGCGGTTTTCAGACGTTTGATCTTGGGATTAAAACTGGGATTCGTCTTACCATTCGTTGAGCTCAAGTTCTCGGACCGAGTTGACGTCGGGGATGAATGGTTTGAGCGTTTCTGGATGCGTTTCGAAAAGTTTCAGGAAAGTGACCACGCCGACGGACTCGATATTGGATTGAAGGTCCACCCAACAACTCCGAAGACAAGACTTTTGTTCTGGAGACAGTTGCCACTCAGCCTGAAAGACGACAAACCCAGAAAAATGAAATCCCTGGGGCTTTCCTTACTTCAAAGGGTCTTAGCACACCTACTGTACGTTCATTACAGTGCCGTGCTCTGGTCTAGAAAGTGGGTCTCTGTATGTACTGTGCTACATACACACTAACAGTACGTACTCGTATGCACATACACGAAATGGAATGGGAAATGGTGTTTTTTTTTTCTATCGTAGATCCAATCAGCTAGATTCTAGAAGGCCCATATGGGCTCTAAAAGCAATCATTCAGACTTGGTCTTTATGATTGCATCGTCTTTGGAAGCGTCCTTTCCGACCTTCATATGACTGACTGACTGGGGAAGGTGTTTTCTGGCTCTAGAGAGCGTTTTTCTAGCATGATAAACCCAATATAATCTGGGACTTACAACCGTTTGACCACCTTTAGCAAGTCATGGTATTGATATTGGAGTAATGCTGGTCACTCTTTTTTGGACCATTTTGTTAATCAACTCAAGGGAGGGACCGCCCAATCAATAAATCAAGGAAGGCCTATGACAAGAATTGATGAGTCATATGTTCGGGTGTACTGACATGAAAAGAAACCCATTTCGGTTCCCATTTCAAGCAAGTTTTCGATTAGACCAGTGTCACACTCTCCTTAAAGTAACTGATCCAGGTTGCTCCAAAGGCTATTTGGTCCATTTATCATGATGCCAATCACAACAAAATCAAAAAATCCTGCCCTTCTTTTGACCTTTAGTATAGTACAATACAATGGTTTAGTGCTTGCGTCATGTTTAGAGTTCCAAGGGAAGCTTTTCGCCGCATCGACGTCAGAAAACGAGCCCACAGGGATTGGAAATGAGCTTGGAGATGCAGACAGAGATGTTGTTCCCAATTCTGTTCTTCAACTGCTCAAGAATTGTTTTTATCGCTTTGTTTTGATTCAGACCAAGGACATTGAAACAAGTGGACCGATCTTGCCCTGATGCTCTCGGTCCCAATTGTGAGTGGATGCACGTGGAAGAAATTGGGAACACAGTCCACATGTGGAGTAGTCCACAGATTGAGTAGCATGCTTAAGTGCCAAGGACTTACGTGGTTATTGGAAAGGGCCACTGTCACCAACTCTTCATCCTCTTTGGAGAAGCTGTTCATTATTGATCCACGGAAGTTGGAACCTGGAACGAATCAAATGAGGGCTGGATTTTGAACAAGTGTCCGTCCAAATCGAAACCAAGTGATCTCCGCCACATTCACACACTCTAATGACGATCAATCAAAATCTGGAACTGGATCTCAATCCGACAGCGGAAAAAACTGAGGGGGCCAAATTAGAGTTGTCAAAGCAAAGCAACCACGCATGGCAATGACAGTTGTGCGGGAAGAGTGTACACTGCGAATGAAGCTTCCATCTGTCTATCCATCCATCTATCCATTCATTGACTCACTCGACAATTCGTCCAGGCTGTTAACCCGGCTGTGGAATGGCTTCATTACGTGTAACCAAGGCCACTTTGTCCATGAGGGCTTCAGCGTGGTTTGGTTTGGCTACAAAATGATGGCCGGAAGGTCATGCTTCATTTCGGCGCAATTAGATTCACGGGATTCAAACATTCCTTATGACTAGAGACCGGATTTGAAAGGGTTTGAAAAACAGACAAATTTCCGCTTTCACCCGTTTTGAGGCTAAAACAATCGTTAGTTTGGCTGATTTTGGAGGACAATTATTTGAAAAAAGGCAAAAATCGGTCTTATATGCTAGCTGATAAGGAATGATAACTATAAAACTGCAATTGTACTACTTAAATTAATCCATTACTGCTCCATATTTTATCATCAACCAGCAATACACCAAATTTCATCAATTTCAAATTCTGTCAGTATTTGTGACCCATTGACGACAACTAAATGCACGAAGGAGACATTCAGACACTCGCTGCGTGTGCTTTATACAGTTCAAGTCATAAACGTTCCATGTCAATGGTGAAATGAGAGATGCCTACGTACAGTACTTAAGTACATGTATGGCATGTTAAAGCGAGAATCGTGCATGGGTATTTTTGGGCGCTGACTTTGATTCCAGGGAAATGTCAGTACGTTATAACTGGCTGAAGTTCCACACTTAAAGCCAGCTTTTATCACGGAGTATGACTCCTACAATGTGACTTGGGCCAGTGTTAGCTCAAAAACCTGGAGGCCATAATATATAATTCTGATGTGTCTCGGGTAGCGTTGGTTATTTTCTTTTGTTGTTGACCCCTTTTCCTACTCTTTAGACTTCCTTTGAGTGGCCTTTGGGTTCATTCAACTACATAATGAAATTCAAAATGTTATCCTTGTTCTGCAAGGAAACAACCAGAGACATAAGTCATTTTTTTCTCTACACACTTGAGCAAAAACCAAACTGGCATTTAAAGGGTCAATTGCTCCTTGCTTCTAGTCCCATTGAGGATTAAAGAACGCATTCTGGTCGGACGATCTACGCTAATTCTGAGCATGCTGAGTAAGGCAGACAATAACAAAACCTATTTTCATGGTTAATGTGTTTAGGAAACGTTCAAAAAGGAAAATTTGATCAATATACTCAAAATTAGGCCCCGCCTTTTTTCAATTTTCCTTGTCCATTAAAGCCGTTTTCATGTGACAGATTTAAACTCTATGAAACGCAAAGGAAACTAAAACCACCACTGTTAGAGATGCTATTACAAGACTATCTGTTCATGAGTGGCTGGAAAGTAAGTTTCAGTCATTGTTGAAGAGAAAGCAGATTTCGACAAATGGAAAAATGGAATTAGCTTTTAATCGTTTCAAGTCAAGATTATTCCTTGAAAACTGTTGTCCCAAAAGAAAAGTGTAAATTCAATGGCTATTACTCTTTTTGAGTGAAGTTTATGCAAGTTTGAGTTGTAAGAAAAGGTAAACTCATCAAAGGTGCCCTGACCATATCAACTTTTTCAAGTTTCATCTAATATACTTGATGCGACGAAAACAACTGCCATTGAATAAATAGCTATTCTTAACGTCAAGAAAACATTAGTTACAATATCCTGGAGAAAAATTAAACCACTCCGCTGAATTTTGACCATAAAAACCCGCTTCTGGAGGTTTAACAAATACCTTTCCTATGGAAGGTGCGGCACGTATGATGGTTTTTCCTTAAATGATAATGCGAGAGGATTGTTCTCACAGAGTCACTAAATGACAGATGGACCACATCGTTTCATCGAGCACCCTTGGTAACTCGTGCACTGATTTGGGCTTAATTGATTAGTCAACAACAACATACTCTATGGAAACAAAAAACAAGTACAAAATTGGCCATGATATCTTGGGTGGAACACGATACAGTTAATCGACTCAAAAATAAGTTTAGCCATTATCTATTGAAAAAAAAGCAATATCAAGTTTGTCCTTTTATTGGACTTTGATTTCAACCCAAGCGAAAAGCTCTCGGATGAATGAATTGTTTTTTTTTCTGGCATAAAATGGGGGAAGATATCGGAACGAAGTTTTTAAATCACTCTAGAAAGTACAACGTTTCTCATTGATGAATTTCAGTTTTTTAAAAAGAGTTTCTTGATGGAGAAATATCCACACTTCACAAGAATGATCAGAACGTTTTAACATAATGAGGATATCATAATTCAAAAACAAGTCAACAAATTTTATCAAGACTCAAATTCAAGCATTACCCTTTCAATTTTAACAAAAAGTCATGGACACCAGACATATTGAGCGGAGGAACCAAAGAGTTAAAATTTTCAAATCAATTTTATCCCATACCCGAACCCAACATCTTAGTCCTTGAATCCCGTCGCCTCCAAGGAATATCCCTTAATCAATCTCCCGAGCTAAGCATGGCTTTTTGATTATACCTTTGGCATTTGAGCTTTCATTGGCAAATTGGTTGCTTTCCACGAATCCCTTGGATCCACTGCGATTTTTTTTCTTGGCTGGCGCCGAGTGAGCGTTCCCCATTGTGACGAGATCAAAATGCAAATGATCCCAAAAAGCGGCTGGGTGATCCTTGAGTCAAAAGGGGAAAATGTTCAAGATTCATAAGTCTCTTCGAGTGAATTTCCAAGAACTCTTCTAGACGGCGTTATGGAGCGGAGCCAGAGATCTTCTAATCATAGAGTGAGCGCTCGATCATCCATAGAGTCATTTCACCGACCTGGTTTCAGAGGTTGCCAGGGCTAGTCAGTCAAACTCACTCGCTCCACTCAGAGTGCCAAGAAAATGATTCTTTGCAGATGTGACCTCTCTTTTAGAATAGAGCTCCTCAAAGCCTCGAGCTAAGGCCTAGTCGTGGTCTTTGGTCCTTTAAAAGCCTCACGAGATAACGGAGAGAAACCCACTCCAATGATAGATGACTGAAGGGAGCGATAAAATGTCACGGAGGAGGAGTCTCCTTCTCATCCACTTGGTTGAAGAATTGAGAATGAACCAACTCCTCTTCCAGTGGAATAGCACCGCCGCACACAACTCATCGCACCAACTCTTGGAACCCTGACAAGACTGAGCTTGCACTGGATTCGTTCCACTCGTGGAACACGGACTCGACGAGAGGGGACAGGAAGGAGTTACGATGCACCACAATGCGTGGCGGGCAAATATTGGAACGAATCACCTGAAAGAAATGGAAGACGTTGTAGATTACGAGAAGAGACAGGAAGTGGCCACAGGGAATAAGGGACATGATCCACAACGGGTAAGAAGCCACTAACAAGCCAGCGAGCATTTTTTTATGAAGGAGATGCCAGCATTGAATTTTTCAATCGCAGTCTCAATTTTTCGTCCATAGATGGAAGCAAAATAATTTCATTGATATGATAAAGGTTGCACGACAAGCCAAAACCCAAAAAGGTTGTAGTGAGTTTACTACAGGGGACAGGACATGTAATGAGAATGAATAAAAATGGTTTATTATGGCAAAAGACGCTTTAGTCACAGCAACCAGTGGGTACTTCCTCATTTTGCTAGAAGCAGAGTCACTGCTACCATCTTACGTTTTGCTGAGATAAGTGGGGGCAAGTACGTATGCTCTTTTGTTAAGATTTGTTTCATCAACATTATCATTTCAGATTTTCACCCACACTCTATTGCTTACAATTTTATCTTTTTCCCCCAAAAAGTTGTTTCTCTTTAATGGACCCTCCATGAAACATTGAAAGCAATTTTTGGTCATCATCGTATCCTCATATTTGAGTCTTTCAAACCAAACTTTATGTAGATCAAAATGATAGTGAGTTTCAAACACATAGATATGAATTCCTAGCTTATACTTCCTCTCAATACCTCAAATGTGCCATTCATTGTTTCTTACAAACTACACATAGAGCCTAAACATTCCCTTCTATTTGTTGAAATGACCAATCACATTCTTCAAAAGACACCATCACAAGGCTAACATCGTGTCATTTCAGTCTGCTACAATTTGTTGACATGATCCACCTTAAACATTGAAAGATTCAACTTCACAGCCAGTTTCAAGTTTATATTGCGCCACCCTGAAAAATCACATGAGTGATCACACACTCTTGTGAGTCCAACTATTTGTGGTTGTTCAAGAGCACAATTGAATATCTCAATACTTTGATTGAGTGAATTGTATGTAAAACGAAATATCATAAATAATCTTCCTTAACCAATTCTTTTGTGATCTATTGATTAACATGATTACGGATCGCCCTTCTTTGGACTCAACTTGCAGAAAAGCTATGTCTTTGCACCACCCCAAAGAGGTAATTGTACATATAGCAGTGTGTCCTTTTACGATATGAAGGAGCCAAAAGGCAGTTCGCGGTCGAAAGCATGGAACCTCATTTATTTTGGGTCGGCCATAACAATGCACAAAGCAACTCCCCCAAAAAGACGACCTCTTTCATCTCCCAGTTCGCCCATTCAGATGTTAAGACCCATTTCGCTCTACAAATCGAGGGTTATTCACTCTCTTGAAGCCACATGCGCTGGAGAACCTACTTAATATAAAAAATCTCCCTCAAAAGTAGACTTCATGACGTCAATATGTGATTCAAATAGACTGAATAATCAACTTTTGCGGTGGAATGAACTCGGAACTTAAGTAAACAATTGGATTATCAAATCACAGGTTTGGAGGCTTTTAATGAGAAGATGAAAATTGTGAAATTTCTTGAGGATGGTAGATCAATGTATATTGTTGGCTAAAAGTTAGAGTACAAACATTGTTATATCTTTCACGTTATCACCAATTTGGATCCTTCTCTTCAATTGACTATTTACAGGGATTTGTAGCCATTTTCTGCCTGTAATTTTGTGCATCATTTCCTTCAAGAATTGGTACATAACTTTTGCCTGATAAAACTTCTTGATATCGATGCTTTGAACAAAGGGGTTGAGTCTTCATTTTTTTTTTTCAACTTTCCTGACAAGGCAAAGCAAACCATTCCGTGTCACAAAAGACGACAATTTGTCCTTTCCAGCTTTCCAAAAGGTTAGTATGCTTCCTGCAGTTACTTCAATCTAGCATTTCGCACCACGTGCTTCAAATATTTCATTAACAATCTTTATTCGTTAACAATGATTTGGTAAGAAATAGTTCCACACAGGTGTTTCTTAAAGCCTAAGTCTTCCATCTGTTGCCGAGAGCTCACAACCTTTTACACAATGTATAGCTTCCTAATTAGTAGCCTTAAGCTGAATAGTCCTGGTATAAGTCGTTTGTTGCCTCCTGTGCATTTATATGAGTTTCACTGAAATTCGTATTTCCAGTCAGAAATTGAAGATGATCCATTAGAGTTCGAGCCAAGCTAAAGAAAGTGCACATGTCAACAATGAATAACTGGGGAAATCTATTTGCTTTGTTTGGGGCGGAAAGAGCATTGCAAGAAAGTATTTGAGCATAGCACGACATACATGCACAAGTCTTGTCCACGGCCTTAATCGAATAATCACTCGACAGCTAACGGCAATCGGCCCAACCCAAAAATTCTTGGCCAGGATTTCCTGTTATGGCCTCAATCAATTCCATGCAACCTTGAAAACTTCTTCAAACGTATGTCGTAGGTAGTTTTCCCAAACACAAACTTCTTTGCTCCTCCTTGGCTCGGCTAAAAGCTGTCAGAAAAAAGTGCAATCCCGAAATCAGCTCGAACAAGACGCAGAAACGTCTTGAAATGTGGCTTTCCAGAAGCAAAAATCGACCAATATCATTACCAAAGAGTACAAAACGGTCTGGTTTCATGTTAAATAAATGATAGTAACGAATGACCCTGGTGAAGCCTCATCCTAAACAGACGTTGAGTTGTATTCCATTACCATCTAAAATGGCCATTCAGGGGGCTGGAGACCATGCAGGGGCTTAAGATATTGTTAGCGAAGCCTGTTCTAAGAGAAACTTCAACATATGAGAACTTCTTTCTGTTAGATGGATAATCGGATGAGTAAAAGTCATGCGAAAATGGACCCCAGCAAAAAGTCATCGCTAGGAAACAAATCCTCACAGATGCATTCGTTTTTTCACGACTGTCAAGGAATGTTAAAAAGCAATGCACCGAAAGGCTGAGTTTTAACCAGCAAAAAAAACTCGTCATTATAGATTTGTGAACCACTGACGTCATTGAGCTGCTTGTTGACAACTCATGAATGAGACAAATGCTGCTGTTGGCCCCCAAGCGGCTAACCAATGAACTAAATTATTCATGCACCTTGCGGTACTAAATAAGCTCTGATGTGAAAAGTGGTTGAGCAAAGACTTACGATTTGAATTTGTGCTTGTTTGTGCGTTGGCTGCATACATATTTATAAGGAACGCAAGAGACCCAAAAGTTATTTTTAACATTAAACGGCGGTTCAACAAGGATGTTACAAGTGAGCAGCTGAATATGATTGATTAGTGACAGAGGGAAAGCCTCGTGACTAAGGACCTAAAGTAGAATACATCAAATTTTTCAAGTTGAATCTCATGTCAAATGCTAGGAGCAACGAGGGCAGCTAAAAGAAAGGTTTTGAGGAAATGCTCTTTTTCCATAGTGCTTGTCCGCTTTGGATTCGGTAATCATAAGCGAAAGAGAGATATCTTTCATTCCATAATTACTCATTTTAGGCTGAACACAATCGATCCAAGTTTCCGGTAATTGGATGGATTCTAAAATCGCTCTCAGTCACCAACAAAAGACACAAACAAAACTGTGTCAGCATCATCATCATGCATCATGAAATCATGTATTACAACGCACATCCAATATACTTGCTTCTTGCAATATAGATTTGTTATAAATAGCCTCATTTACCTACATTAGAGTAGAGCACCAAGTATCATAAGGGAAAATCAATTATGAAGTGACGATGCAACAATACACTTTGTGGGAACAACAACACGTCAGCACAAATTTAATTTGATTCTCAAATTCAACTTTCTTCGGCTTCTAAATAATGACAAACCACCTTCGTTCCTCATACAACTCGGGTCATTCTCACTATCCTATCTATCCTCAAAATCCTGCATTGATCAAGAAAAAAATTCTTGACCAGTTTTCCAGGTTAAGTTTAAGACATTCAAGTTATCGTAGATCGCACATTTAGATGAAGTTCGGTTTGTGAAGTTTAGTTTGAAAAGTTCAGTTGCATAACATTTGCGTGGACAATCAACAATAAGATTGTCAAAGTGGTTTCCTCATCAATCTTCCTTGGAAAACGACTTGTTGGCTTGTTGCGCCTTCTGAAGAAGAAGGAAATTGTGCACTAGTAGATGCATGTACGTGGCAGGGTTGTGAACGATTTTTAAAAATCTGGCTCGAGTCACAAAATTATTTTTGACAACAATGGAAACACTAGGAGTCGAATTCTACGTGCCTTACCGAGCTAGAAAGAAATAAAAATGAATCGCGAGCCTTCATATCAAAAAAATCAATTCTAGCTCTTCATTTTTCGTAATGAAAGCTCCCAAAGCCGAGGAAGTTAATTTTATCTAAAACTTGTGAGTTTCTTGGCGTGCTCACGTGCATCATAACTTTCGCTTGTTTTGGGATGCCCAAATTTGAACCACCTTAATAGACTGTTCTTTAAGTTTTTAACATCAAATGAAGATTTGTGGGGAAACTGCGAGTCTTCTCGAGGACTCGTCACATCCCTAGCTGTAGCATGCACCATATGTACATATCTATTATGCATATCTATCATTTCCATGGCGCTCCATCACTCGTTTTACACATCAGGCTAATGTCTTTGTAGATTGGACACCTGAATATAGACTACACATTTCCCAGACAATGAATGTCTTACAATGCTTACATACTTACAATCGTGCATAAAATGGCTAAACTACACCAAAAAGATCTCGTTCGCTTTTAATGTTTCAAATTTTGACAAATACAAAAATTGTTTCTTCATTACTCAAACCAATATTCAGACACAAATGTCTACGTGCAAGCCAGCTAGCTATTTCTCATTGTGCAATGTCAATACTGTAAGCAGGCAAACTTTTCCAGAAATCACATTAAGTTTCAAATTTGACAATTGGAAAGCTTAAAGCCTAGAGAGAAACGCATTTGGAAAAATTGTCCAAGAAATATCAGCTTGGCTGAGGTGAAATAATTTATTTCAGATGATCGATACAAAATGTGATTATACATTCATTGCAAATTATTAGTCTTGTGCCTCAGAACGGTCCAAGCAATTGCACGTTTTAAAAGACCACGTGGCACCCTCAAAAAAACCATTTCCTTATTTGATTAAATCAATGCCTAAATGCTCAATTCTACAAGATAATTGTATGGTAAGCATTTTCCGTTAGATAACCTGGCAGGCTCACCACGTCTGTTTGTTGGTGAAACTGGCTTTTCAAAGGCATCTTGCCAAATCTCACCAGAAATGTTCCATTTGAGTTCATATCAAGATGCAAATCAGGCCATTCTTATGGGGAAAAAAACTACTTCAATTCAAATTTTCCTTTTCAATTGGGTTTCATCTCACTCAAATGAGGGTTCTTTGACTTTTCTCGTTGTGCCTTTCAATTTCCTTTCTTTCCC
>NC_081441.1:9267166-9282040 GCF_007210705.1 Tigriopus californicus | reverse complement strand
TCTCACTCAAATGAGGGTTCTTTGACTTTTCTCGTTGTGCCTTTCAATTTCCTTTCTTTCCTTCGCCGAAAAAGTATGTTGCTATAACTTTTGAACTCCAAGACATTCTGTCAAACTTTGGCATCTTCTTTCTCTTGGGAAAATTGTGTCGAAGTTGGTATTCATTTGTCAAGCTCCAATTGTTGCTTTTGAGGGACTGGCAACCCTGTTTGTTTAGGCTGACGATTTCTAGGTTTTACAGAGGCTTTATTTTACCCAATGACGCATCTTTCAAACGACCGAGATGTTATGGGTGAAAATTGACAATTCAAGTTAGAGCTAACCAACCGTTTACTTTGCTATTCCAACGAATCCGGGTTTACGCTACAATGAGTGCGTCCTTAAATTTTCAGCTCCATTGAACATTTATGACAAAAATTAAGAGCTCTAAAACCTCGGAACATACATTAGTGAAGCCCCAAATGGAAGAATAGTTGTAAAATCTAAGGGCCAACTCATTCGTTTTGTGTGTAAAGAGTTTTCAGATCGACAAAAACGTTTGAATGACTTGAAAAGTGCTCAACACCTTCTTTGTAAGACAGAGACTAGAAAGGAAGGGAAGGAAAATATGAAAAAATGCTGTATGTCACACCTCCCATCTCAGTTGTGACATCGTCCTTGTCATTACTCATAAGTAATGCACTTCTATAGCATACGTTTTCACCGGTCAATTTGTCTTTCACAGTCCAATGCGCAAACAGTTCTGATTGCAAGTTAAATAAAACAAATAGCAATATAACCTGACCAGAAGAAGGGTGCTTTAATACATAAAGCAAAAGTCTCAAGATGAAAAAAATAATTGCATATGAGAACACCAAATCCGTCATGACACGCTTGATTTTATCGAAGCTTAGGAAGCAGATTGAATAGCGTTTCTTCTCCGGTCGAATTCCTTTCCTTACGTTCATGTATTGATCGTTCAATAAGTCTCTGTAAAGGATGCTGCTGACATTTGTTTATCCCTCATTCTTGGTATCGGAGTTTCTCATCGACATGGTAAAAGGAGAAGCTAAACTTTAACGTTGGTTTTACTCAGGATCATATACAACCAGTGAAAGGTTAACATCTGTTCCTAAATCGTCTGAACCTAACTTGAAATAATCGTGGGAAATGTTAGCCTTTATATGTAGGTAATTTCAATTTAGTGAAAGCCCAAAGTGCAAACGCTTCACCTTTTCTTTGCGCCTATTTGAGTGGCCTACATGGTTGTAAAACTATTCATCACAATCACAAACTTTTTGACAAAAGCCTGATCTTTTATTGTTACATCTCCCATAATTCAATTTTATTGGCGTATTCAGTTAATAACATCGGTGGAAATGTACAGTAAGGCTTCAAATTTAGTACCCCCCCTGGTCCATTTTAGGTCAGTGTCCTCGGCAGTCAACGAAGAAATATCTCTACATAGTACATCCAAAATGGCCGAGCTTCTAACCATAAGGGAACATCCACTGAGTGGCCTTGACTATAGAGCCTTTAGATACGAAAGTACCTCCGAGGGCGAGACCTCCAATTTCTCAGCCCAAGTGACCAAGGCGTGTTTCTTCACGTTAGGTTTCGAAACCCAATTTGTCAATTTTCAGTGCAGTAATGGATCCATGGACTTGGCCTTGTCTAGAAAGAAGTCTTTGCCAAGACTTCTTGGACATGTTCCCCTGGTTGTCAGGCCCCATTGATCATTTTCGGGTCGCCCCCACAGACTGTGCATGCAAATATGTGTTTACTTGAGCCAATCATAACATTTATTCTATAAAGAGCTTTTGTCTAGGATATGCTTAGGAAAAGGCCGTTGGCCTTTCCCTTCTGTTCTTCAATATATCTTCACCTCTACTTTCCTCTCTGTTAGTTCCATTGGCCTTCTATACAGAAAAGCGAACCTCAAATCCCTTTGGGGAAAGCGATAGGACGAAAAATGGAGAAAAGGCTTCAGCCAAGTCTAACCTTTGGACTGAAAATAAAGCAGGTGCAGAAACAGACATTTACCTTTTTCCATGCCAAAGGAATATTATACTTTGTGCTATGCCTGACCGGGAAATGATGATCCTTCACCAACTAAGACTATCAGTCCCACGAGACGTTTTCGATATTCTCACCGTTACCATTGGTGAAAAGACCGTGATGCATCATTGCATGTTGTTGGCCTTCCCAAAAATGATAATAATGGGCTATTGAGGCCGCGTGCTACCGTATTAAGGGAAGGATGGAAAGGTTGGTCTTCCTTGTGATTAACCAGCTTGTTCAAGTTAGGAGCCAAAATGCCCTGGCATTTCGGGTTTTGGTGAGCATTTCTGCAGACCCGGAATCCTCACCGGCTTTGGACAGGAAATGAACCAATCCAATGGGACTCCCAACTAAAAATCAAGCTCACCTCTAGCCTCAACGGATGGACCGTTGAATGGATGGAGCAAAGGATGAGGACAAAGGATTGCTTCGTCCAAAGAGATCAGCGAAAGAAATCACGACCTTATATTAGAGAGATGATAAACCTTAAAGTGGATGGGAGGAAACCTCATTGTGTTTGCCCTACTACCCATTTCATATCGGCTTGGTTCTGCAAGTCTGCACGTAAAATATTAGCTCCATCTGACCTCCAGTGGACAAAACTGAACCGGTTTTTCTCCATCCATTATGTCTGTCACTAGACCCGTAAATCACGGGTCCACAAAGCCTTCGGTTGCAATGGCTTCAAAAAAAAATTGGGTTGGTCTGGAGAGAGATTCAAATATTGAAAAAAGGGATAACTTGATTTCCTAATGAGACAGAGGTCAAAAAAAAATATAATCATAAGTGAGGTTCAAGAGGACCGAGTTCAGATGTTATTTCCCTCTCAGAGAGGCAAAACACCGACCGGTTTTTGGCTTGGTCCGAGATTCGCACTTAAAGACATCACAAATGCAAACAAGTTTTTAGGCAACAGCATTTAATTGGGTGTGATGTCAATCAGTTTTAATAATCGTGACATTAAAAATATGAAACTAACATTTGGATGCGATTTTAATGGGTTTATTTTTTATTGTTCAAGGTAACTATTCCGCGGG
Organism: Tigriopus californicus; assembly: GCF_007210705.1. NCBI lineage: Eukaryota > Metazoa > Arthropoda > Copepoda > Harpacticoida > Harpacticidae > Tigriopus > Tigriopus californicus. The sequence goes on along the minus strand of NC_081441.1, from coordinate 9,278,963 downwards.
ATTGCATCATTTACGTCGATCCTTGAAAAGAATGTTTGTCTACCTGGTTTTCCATGCTTACTTTGGAATATCGCTAGAACATCTACTGTTGAGATCTACTGGTTTGGGTCTTTTGTGTCTTGCAACAAGTTATTCTTTTGTATATTGCGTTTTTGACGTAAAGCCATGAACCGGTCCAAAACTATCGGAATTTTGAATAAATTCAGCTATAAATCCTCCATTATAGTTCGCCTTTATCTGTCACCATAATTCAATACTTGTGTGCACAATTTGAAATGGAATCTGCATAAAAAATGATACCCCGAGGATCATTCCAAATCTGTTCCAAAGCCTCCAATCACTTTACAGAACTCATCAATTAGGCCTGCCTTTGATGATGAATCAGTACCACTTGGGTTTGCTACCAAACTTAAAAAATACCTAGGCCCAAAACCAAAGCTGTCAAAGACATGTGGATCGTCACTTCCTAATTGCTGAAGGCTGACATCGTCAGTGGCAGATTGAACATGGGGAAAAGTGTCAAGATAAATCCAGAGCAAAGGAAAGAAAATGGGGCGTGAGTGAGAGGTGGACCAATTCGTGGAACACGAGCTCTTCTCCAACATCTTCCGTGGAATCAATATCCCTCTCCAATATTGATTTGAGTCAGCAATGAGCTTGGGTAGGGATGACTTCCCCAAAATTAAATCGCCACCACTAAATATTGTCGGTCCTGGAACTGGCACATTCCCATGAAATCGCAAATAATGTTGCGTAACAATAAAACGGTTGTTCCCGGGAACACCACTCGACAATTGATATATGGTCTAAAAAAAGGCTGTTACATTATCAAAATATGCATTTCCCGGCCAAATTGGTTCTTTTGAAACACCACATGTCATTCGTTATGTAAATATTCCCTTTGCAAGGAATGATTCTGTTCCAAAGGTGCCCAATCATTATTACATTATGTCATAGGCAAGTGAGAAATAAAGTCTGCATAGAACAGTTAGGTTGTTTCTGGATGATTATGCTTCTGAACTCGACTCTATTCTAAAGGAAACAGTAATTAGCTCTCCCTGTCGATTTTTAATACAGGATAAGAACATACGGTATGTAATAATAAGGCTCCATGTTCCACTTCATCAATATCTATGATTACAAGGGCGACTTTGGCCATCATATTATCTTTCCTCAAGGGTAAGAGCGAAACTCCCACGGGGACAGAAACATAACACAAGGAGACGTAATTGTTGAGAAGTGGCACAATTGTTGTCTAAAAGAAAGCTAACAAGTCCAAAGTGCCCGAAATCTTGTCACGCCAAAGATAGATCATAATTGATTTCGTCGTAAATCTTCCAGAAGAGTTCGACTTTGGCTCAATGGGCTCAATGGGCTCGATTCTTTAAGGTCTTTGTTCTTTGAGTTCCTTATTGATTGGATCTTGTTCAAGTTAGATAACCGTACGTGGGTTACAAGGCAAATGGGACACCTTTTTGTGCTCAAAATATATGGTTTTCTTTGAACCAATGGATTAAATAAATATGAAAAACAGCAAACTCAGATTTTATTAAATGTCCTGAATGCTCCTTGAAACCGAGGGCGAAGATTCTTAAAAATATCAATATTGAAGAAAGCACAAGAATGGTTCATTCAAACATTTTGTTGTTACTAATCAGTTACGAAAAAACTGGAAACATTTCAGTTGAAATATACAAGTGGTAAAAGGGAAGTAAAAAGTGTGTTTATGGTCCATGGCGGTTAGGTCCCAATTCTTATTCACTAATGGTCCCATTACCCGTTTGAAAAATGGATACTGAAAAGGCATTTGAAAAACATTGGCCACTGATAAAAAGGAACCACATTAATTCAGTATGGGACTGCATTTCTGAAGATTAACGCAAAAAATTTATAAATTATCTCAAATTAATTTTGTTTTTTCTGCACAAGGGTGACAAATGTACTTCATATCATTGAGGTAAATGTTGTTAAATGGTATCTATTTTTTGAAAGCTTTTCTTTTTGGTACTAAGTATGAGACAGATGAATTAATAAATACAAGCGCACATGAAAGAGAACATTGATTCCCAAAGTCTTTGGTCAAAATAATTAATACTGTTCTTGCCAACAGCACAAAATCGAACGAAAGCTTTGAAAGCAACCTCATCTCTTTTGACACTCCGCAACCTTCAACATAATAACAAAACTTGTCATTTTTGCTTTGTTATCCCCTCGTACATCAATAACAACGCCTTCCTCGTCAATTATCACCTCAAGCTGGAGATTGATCATCTTGGAGACAAAAAACTTTATGTAACTTTTTTTGCGAGTGATAAGCTCGGAAATCTTCTCTTCCCCGAGGACGAGTTAACAAATTGGGGGCAAATAGAAACCAAATATTGAATTATATCCTCTTGAACACATCCCGAAACAACAGGATAGGCGGAACTTGTGGAAACCAAGGACACTGACCTTTGGCACAATATCATTATGTACTCCCTGCAGCAACGGAAATAGGATCAATGAGCATATCAAGTCCACGGACTTGTTTCTATACAAGTTTTGTACACCGTCTCCAAGATATGTTTTCCAGCAATGAGGATTTGATGGAGTTGTAGCTCACGGATTGCTGAATCTGCATCTGAGACCTATTAATCTTGACTAATGCGCAGACCGGACTTGGAACTAACTTTTTCCCAGCAATGGGTTTTCATCTCTGAGCTAATAGATGTGAGACCTGTACATGGCGTCCTAGAAAATACAGTGTCATTTTTTTGCAGAGTTGCTCCTATATAAAAAGAAGGACACCTTGTGTCTTGAGCATTAATTGATGACAAGCAGTTTCTTGGCAAACCCAGAAGGAGACCTACTATAAAGTGATTATATGGATTTTGAGTATTGGCTTCCGTAAAAGGTGGATCAGATTACCCCACAAAATAGGCCGTAACCCTACGATCAAGCTTTGGAAATTGACGTCTGGCTGCAGACGAGTTTTGTTGAGCCATAAAGAACTGGCGGCCTTGAAGAAAGTTCAGCGTCAAGAATTTTGAATTCGGAATGAGAGCTCGTCGTGCGTGAAAAGATTTAGCATTATTCCATCGATCGTGACGTCAAGGGAATATTAACCAATGGCGGAATAAATGGATCACTGTTATCTTACTGCTTTGGGAAAGGTTGTCGAATGTTGCTTTCGATATGAATAAGGTACAGAGCGATTGAGCAGGACTCGCTTTGACAGATAATCAATGGAGCACAAACACCCTCGATAAGAGCACCACTTGAGTTGTATCCCAAATCATGCACTATTATCCACTGGCACCTCGTGTCTTCATTTTGGAGAGGGTAATTTTCAAGTCAGAAACAGCTCACGCTCACGCCAAGGCTCTATGTAGTTCTTCTTTAGTCGTGGTATTAAAAAGTTCCGCTGCCTTCGTTTTCAAGGGAACGTTTCGTAACTGAACTGGAGGAGCAGGAAAAAGCGCCTGGAACAAGAGAGTCTCTCTCTCTCGTTCTCTCTGTGTCTCACTCTCTCTGTCCTTCCTCGGTTCGTCCACCAGATTCCCTTTTTCGAGCGGGGATGACTCTCGCCGTCACAGAGTTTTATGAGAGCGCTGACTTGAAGGAGACCGAGCTTTTGAGTTAACCAAAAATGTGTTTTTTAAAGAAAAATATGAATTTCCCAAGCACCGGATCAGGGCAAGTTGAGATTTTGGGTACACTAAATTGGTTGAATAAAGACTGTTTTGTATTAATTGTTTGCAATTTTGATATTTATTAACAACTCGTAATGACCTGACGTTAATGATGAACAGAATTTTCACTTCAATCTTGAGTATCTGACTAACTGACATTCAATGTCAATCACCTAAGGTGTGGTGATTGCTAAGGAGTGTGATAATAATTCATTGTTAAGAGTTAAATATTGAGTCTCTGTTTTTGCAATTAAGGCTGAATGTTTTCAGTCAAACAGCAGATCATTTTCTTCTTTTCTCATTACCGACTACCGAAGCAAAAGTGAAAAATGGTGTCAAAAATATGACATCTAGACTAATAAACTGAATTCATCTATTCTAACCAAAAATATTATGTAAAGAGCATTTGAGTTTTTTTTATCAACCTCTGGTCAACTCTATGCTGTATGAACTATGCTTCGATTCAACTCCAAGACGTACACGTAACTAGGCCCACATGAACGGCTTTGGAGAGCTCCTTCTTCCGCAAACAATGAAACGCTGTCAATCTTTCCCAGACCCTCATCGCTTCAACTACGCGTAGCTTTTGGCCTAGCAAGTACCAAATCTTCCAACGAGTGGATAGGGGTATATACCAAAAGATGAGTAGTCCCTGAAAATCAGTCGGGACCTTGATGAGGTTAGAGGCCCAGAACAACCTCTCCAGAACAAACGTTCAGAGTACAAAAATCACAATTGGGAACTACGTTTTTCGCTATACTGACCGCAAGAACAGTTGAGTCGTCAATCAAGTGATCAGACTACTCATTAGAGCCAGATAATGAAGCATGATGACATTTAATATGCAAAAATATCTCCCCCAGATTGTCATGCAATAATTTGTTTCAATTTATTGAACGACGATGAAAACTAATCGGTTCTGAATTTTAGTGTCCTTCTCGAAATTTGGTTGAAAGTTAAATATTGTAAACAACATCCAAAACGCTGTCTAAGTATCATTTCTAATGAACCCTATTCAGGTTTTATTAACAGGTAAGATTAATCGAAAGCTTGATTCGTGAATACTTACTTAGAAGAAAGAAAATACCAAATGGAACCAATTCTCTTAAAGCTGATAAAAGACCATGGAACAAAACTTCCTGAGTGTTCCGCAAGTCCCAAAGTCCCAAAGTCCCAACATAGGATTATTTTAAAGCATGAGAGGCAAAAGGTAGATTACGGTGTGTTGAAGCAAAGAACTAAGTTGATTCGTCTATTTCCCAAGCAAAGATTAAAGACGGGTTTGGCGTAGCAATAACACCGTTAATTGGCATAATTTGATTGCCACAATAGTTCTTAGTTTGACCAACCAAGGGCTTGTCCGTGATTGATTGAATGAATGAATGAAGAAGTGTGGGTGTTTATGAATTAAGAATGGTGGTATTATTCCCATGTCCTAAAAACTTTCAGCATAAGTTGCGCTTTTGAATTAAAATGCGATAAAATAATTTGCATTAAATAAGGGTGAAATGGAGGATTGCAGAGAAGGGAAAAACATTTTTTACCCATTTTTTATATCCTAATGTAAAAATATCATGAATTTGAGGTCTAAAACAGCCCATTGAACACATATATTATTGACAAACAATTATTAAACAAGGAAAATGGTTTATGGAATAATAATGAAATCTGATTCAAGGTATGGTTAAGAAATCAAATTTAAATAATGCTGATTCATATTCAAAGATTCGTTATGCTGTTGCAAGGGATGGATTATTTGGTGAATTTATCATTCGTTTAAATGCATCATGGAATAATAATGCAATTTAAATAGACCAAAAATGCAATCTAAAATTATCAAAGAGCAAAAAATCATAGAAAGCAAGAATATAAAAGGATATTGAAAACGGTTCACAAGTTCCCTCAACAGGCACTCAGCTCGACTAAATGGTTATAGAATAGCTTATATCACACCTAAAATATGCCAGGCTGCGAGGCCTAAAAGGGTTAAGGCATGTATTCAGAACTCCTGAAAAAATGTTTGGAACAAAAATAGCCTATGTTGGGGAAAATTTCAGATGATTTTTCTCCAGAACATAGCATACAGAGCATGGGTGCTTAAGAAATTTATGAACCATGTTGAGTCAGAAATATAATTTTATCATTATTTGATAGAGTGGCCATGTCTTGGAAGAAAAGAAAAAAAGCAACAAGCTATTCATAAAAGCTGAAGAAACCGAACTTTGAATGAATAAATGAATGGCTATAAAGTAGAATAATCAAGTCTTTTAAAAAATTATTAGCAGTAGCAAAAATCATGTAATGAGTAAATGGAGGCAAGCCGTTTTCAATTCTTTTCAACATTTTTCGCCAGGAGAAAAGCAGATCAATTTCTTAAAAAAACTACTTTTTGAGCTAAAATGGTGAAAAAAATCAAAATCACAAAATAAAGCAAAAATATTGAAAAGGGTTTTAAAATATGCACTTGAATGGTTTGGACAGCCCTGGTCATTACACATACATAAGCCTTATACTACGTAGATGAGATAATGAATTAATGAACAAGGTGAATAATAATTGCATGAACCACTTCATTTTGATTGATTAGCTACTTAATAACCCATTTTTTCACCTACCAAGACCTCCTTGACTGAAAGGCTTACCATGAAGTTGACCTTCAAAAGTCAGAATCTACCTAATAAACGGTGAGAGAGCCTGTCACCACCTCACATAAGTCTCATTGAAGGAAGGAAGATACCAGATTTAACATAAGATCGAATGGGGACCTCATTATTCCAACTAATATTGAGCCTTTGGGCAAGTTATTTCTTTACGTTCCCTCTCCATCTCCTCGATCAATATTGGATTTGGTCTTTGTGACAATAATAACTCGTGATTTTTTTGCAGATTTCCACACTGATCCCACCACTCTAGACGAAAAGTTCCATATTTTCTTATTCAGCTTTATATTTATGTAATATCTGATCCACCAACGAATTAGTGTTGACGTATCTGGTTAGCCCTCGAATGTAGGTCTGATGTGGATTTTTGGCCAAAAACTTGTCTAATCTGGCTTAAGAGCTCCCAGTGGACCAACGCCTACATTTTCCTTATGAGCATTTGAGGGAATGCAAGTTGTCAAATAAGCGAGCCCTAGAATGAGGAGAGGAAGACTTTATTGGTCGTACTAACCGGAAAATGCTTTTCAAAAATACCAAAACGCAAGTGAAGTCTCTGAAGTCGATACAATTGCTCACGAATGCTTTTGAAAACGTGCAGTAATATCAGATACCTTTCGTACCTATTTTAACGCAGTACAGTCCCAGCATCTTTATTCTTTACCAATAAGAGATCCCTCCCATTCTCGTAATATTCCTAACAAAACACCAGACTTGTCATCATGTATGTTTCTACGAGACCCCTCGAGTTTAAGCAATGGCTTCTTAACACAAAAAAAACCTTCTCGACCATTTGAGAAACTTTCCTTGGATCCGTATCTCACAGAGCCTGTTAACTAAAAAGCCGCCGTGTGATATGCCTTGTCAAGGCCTTTTGCAAAGTCAAGATTTGCTTCATCGACTGACTCATGACTAGAGCAAAATGACATTCTATTTTTGAGGGCTTAATATTGAACTTCTATTTTACAAATTCAGGTTTTTCACAAAGGGGGGGGGGATTTCTTTCTTATCAGTGCCAAAAGCACAATAATAAAACAAGTATGTTAAGAGTTGAATTTGCCAGTTCTTTGCAGCCTTTCATTCTCTGGACTTCTACATGGAATATTCAGTATCACGTGTCCATAATTGCAGTAAATCCTTCAAATGTCAGGTTGGTGGAGGTAGAAAATCAAGGTAGGAATGATGTCCAATTTACTTTTTCATTTTATTTGAGTGCCCAAACTGTATTATTAAGGAGTCCGAGTTGATTTGCTGGTGAACGATAGGTGAGATTGTTATGTGATATAGCAAAAGCAAAATTTCTTTGGCAAAGGAAAAAAACTTGAAAACTCATAGTGAGCCTCATACAGCACATAGCAAGTTAAAATAAACAAGTTTGTTTTTAAAAATATAAGAGTATATAAGAGATTAAAGATAAAAGTATTCCTTTTTGGCTAACAACATTTTTTTCTGTAAGGTTTTACGGTTTAAAATAATGTTATTCCGCTCTCTACCCATGAATCTCTGGCCCCTAAATGACGGGTCTACATAAATGTTTGTGTCAATGTTGTCTCAAAACCTTAGTGAGATGCTCCCACCAAATCACCAAAATCAATTTCTTTAAAGAATTAAGTTCGAAATTTCTGCTTTGATTCAATGTAGATCCAAACTCCTTAGTTGTGTGTTGTAATGTTTTGAAAGCAAATTATCTTAAGTGTGTGTATGGGAAGTTCATCTAAGGTATATCGGGTCTTCTTCACCCTTTTTGAGTCACAATATTTTCTTGATTTTTAGCCGGATATAAACTAAAATCGAGAATTTAAGTGAAAATAGACAGAGCTCGATGATATCTGGAGGAACTAAGAGAGCAAACTTGAATTTAATGATATTATTGCGCACGTTCCTACTCTGACAAAAACTGAAATTGTTTTAACAGATATTTTTCTCCCACGCACAGAATTGTTCGATTTCCGATAGATCTCTTTGTCTGGTCTTGTACTGGAAATACATGTGTTGGTCGGTATCAAGAAATTACTGCAAGTGACTTATAACTGACTTGATTATTCCTTTGAACTGTGCCATAAAGTGTTTGCACACTTATTGTCAGATTCTCTTTATGATAATTGTCGTTTTCAAAACCAGGACGCTTTAAGATGCAAGTTCAAACTTTGTTACTTAACTTCTGTCTTCGCATTAATATATCTTTCGTTAATTAAAAGAAAAGTCAAAAAATATCCCTCTAAATGGAATGCAAAACATTGAAAGCTTTTGTAACTGACAGTGTTTCTTCTTTTTTCGTAACTCATTTTAAGCTAAAAAGACACAACATAAAAGCCATTGAAAAGCTATTCAAAGACATTATTGGTCAGTTTAGAGCCACTATAGTAGAAGAGTACGCTCATGAGATTCTTGTTCCCAAAACGTCGTTTCCATTGTAATGTGGTTCTTCATTTCACTCCCAAGGCGGCTTTTTATGTGTTATGTATTTACTTCATTGTTGTCAAACGTAACAAGAAAATGAATCGGGCGCATTTCTTAAAAAATCTAGTCTTTAAGACCTTTAAAATGACAAACTAGTAGTCACTGATAACGCAACCCTGTTTCCGGCTGTGTTAACAGGGGCGCCAAAATGTGCGCCTAAAACATTTGTCATTGCAAATGTCAAGACTTTGTTTCTAATGCTAGGATGCAGTAAAAAACACGTTGTTCACCGAAATATATTTTCGTGCGTTTTGTTACGTGAATGGGAGGATCTGCATGACTAGTTTCGTCGCCCGTTTCTGAGATGAATTGGGCCATGTTTGGGGGTTCACTTTGGCAATCCTGAAGGCAAATCAAGCGTTTCTAAGTTATGGTTCAACGGGTACAACCGGGTACAACGCACATGATCCGCAAACGGCGATACAAAAGGGTGACTTAATATAGTCTATTATAGTGGCTCTAGTTCAATCTAGACTTTCCATTTGAGCTCAAGTATGTTCCACTCATAGTAAGTTACAAAGAGCAAATCATTTTTTAGTCACTTAAAAAGGCTCTCTTCACCTTTTGGTCAGCTTGTTTTTGATAGAATTGCAAAAATATGGATGGATGTTTTACAAACGGCTTAAAAACGGCAACGAGAGGGCGAAATCACTTGAAAAAATTACAAAGTTTCACACATTAGCTTTTTTTCTCTTTACCCACGAAGCCCATCCTCAGATCCCACTCAAATATTTTGAGCCATTTACGATCGATCAGTGCTGTTCTAGAAAAGATACTATGTTTTCACTGACATAAAGTAGACTTCATAACGAAATAGAAAGACTGCCAACTCTCAAAAGAATGTTTCAGAAAACATGCATATATTTGTTAATGAATCCAATGGGACCGAAATACCTATCCAATTAGAAAGCTTTACCAACAAATATCGAAGAACCGGGAGTTGAAACGCCCTCTCTCACCAATTTCAGAGAGAAGTCGTCGGTGGAAAAATCACCTTCAGTAGTTCAATCAGCATTACGAATTCTTCGTCGAGCCGAGCGTAAGAATAAACATTTTTTCATTGCTCGTTACTTTCTGTATACAACTTGATGAGTCTAAGATGGGGCAGGCACATTTAGAAAATTGTGCATTTTTTTCAAAAGAAAACAAACCTGCTTATCCCAAATTATTATGCAATTTTATTCCGCTTGCAATTGTTGTAATTTTTTTAGCAATAGTTGACATTTTCAGAACAAAAATACATATTTTGATTTGGAAATTATAACAATTTTCATGAATTTAGATTAATTTTGGGGGGATTTAACTTCTTCATAACATGCAATATCAATATTTTTTGTATTCAAAATACAAGAAGGAGCTGGTGTAGCCGAGCGGTCTAAGAGGCAGCGTTAACAAGGCCAACAGGTTTTCATGAACGAAAAAGCATTTTCCTCTTTGAAAAATGTGTTTGTTGACGATGAGACTTGGGAATAGTTACTTGGTCTTTTAAGAGCTCTTGAGTTGTCACAATAGCGCATGTGGGAACAATAAGCAAACAAAACCTCTTCAAAGAGGATCAAGCGTAGTTCTCAAACTCTTTCTTGAAGGAAAACGCAGTTTGCCCTAAGGTCCCGAGGACCAACCAAGCTGAAGGAAGATTCCAAGGATCTCGAAAGTCTTAGTTTGTTTATCACGGGATTTTCAGGGAATGGATCCTCAACAAACACATCATATTGACTGCAACCAAAGCAGAATGGGTCATCATTAAGAACGTAATTCCAGAGGGCCTCTCAAGGGATGAAAAGAATGGAATTTACTAAGGGAGATATGGAGACTCTCATCTGAAGGAGGGCAGTATCAAGGGCAAAAAATGTGAGGTGCTCACATCTTTAACACTCTGTTTGAAAGTACGGTTCCTCGATCATGCTTGATAAGCTCTTTTTATCATTAGCTTCTATATTTCATACGGTAATGGCAGCAGGCATTAAATCTAATGTAAGCCAGAAGGAGAAACATGCGTCCTGAAAATTTGCCCTCTTCAGATTTTTAATTCTCTTTTTTCAGACTTCCTTACTGCTACTGGGACTCGAAACCCAGCAGTTCAAGACGAAAAATGTATTCATTTTACTGAACTTTTATTTTCATACATTATTTGGTCGACCAACGAATTAGAGTTGGCGGATCTGGCTAACCCTTGAATGTAGGGTAGATCAGGAATTTTAGTCAAAAACTTGTCCAAATCTGACTTAAATACTGCTAGTGGATCAAGGCCTACATTGATCCAGTATGAATATTTCCTATGAACTGCATGTTGGAACTAGTGATTGTGAAAGCCAATGTTATCATTGTATAAATCAAATGGCTTAGCATACAAATAAGTTCTGGTATTTGATTTGGAGGAGTTGGTAACAAATGATTTGAACCAGTTGAGATTTTCGTCATAATTGGTTGTCTTTCAAGTTATGCTTTCTTGGACCAATTAACTGGCGAAAATGAGAAAATAGAGAATGAAAAGAGCAAAAAATGTGTTTGGTATTTCATATTTGCAAAATCTGTTTTCGAAAACTTGCATTTTCAACGGGCTTAAGGTCGTGTTTATTGACTATTTTAGCTATTTTTAAATCAAACAAGAATTTAAGAAATAACCTCTTTATTTTGTAAAGTAAAAAAAAAACTATATTGATTTTTTATCTTAAGTTTTTGGCCAAGGTTTCGTTTTTAGGTGAAACAATAATTCTTCGATTTCCTTTTTAGGCGCAAACTTTGGAATGAAATAGTTGTTCGAAGCTATGTAAAAAAATGATGGCCGAGTCACTAGGGACTGCGAGGTAGGAGTTAAACAAACTCTAGCGTCCAAAAAAGGAAAAGGAGCTTTAGTAGGGAATAGCGGGAAGAACGATGACTTTTTGGTTCATTCAAAACTTTTGTAATCATGTGAAGACAGATACAAGCAAAAGTGATTAAACTTCTTATGAATGATTTGAGTTCATACGAGATTATAAAATAAGAGTGATGAGTAGAGACTTTTTT
>NC_081441.1:9264627-9266131 GCF_007210705.1 Tigriopus californicus | reverse complement strand
CAACTTTCAACTGGATATGCTCATCGAACATCGAATTCATTAGATAAAGCATTGTAAGCTTGATTATTCAGTAACACTGTTTTGGCTCAATTGAAAACTAATCATAAAAACTCAGTGGTTTACAGAGTCTCAAATTTCACACTTGCTATTGATTAAAGAACAACTTCTTGCTAACATGGCCATTGTAATTAACTCTCTACTAAATAAAAAAATTTAACAACTTGAAAAAATCCTAAAATTATGATTTGTCTTGAGTTTAAAAAATCCATTTACTCATCAACTCGTGTCGGAAGGATACTGAGCCTTTAACCAAAAATCACCAACAAAAAAACTTGAAAGGTAATGTAATGAAATAATGGCAACCCTGTCTTTCAAAGCATTAGTCATAGCAATAAAACAGCTAAACAACCATCCTTATCTTGAGCTTCAGGATATCCTTTTCTACTTTGTATTTGTATGACGATCTCGATGTTCAAGTTACGCAATCAGATTGGAAATGATCACCATTTATTGTACTCGAAGATCAATGACTCTCCTACGAACAAAATAATAGAGATCGCAAACCCAACCAAGAGACAAACGAAGGCTCCAACCACGTGTCGAAATGACACAGCCTTCGATTGAAACGTGGTTGAAGACTCACAAGTAGGACGGTGAGGGGTGTGAACCATTTTTGTCTTTTGAAGAAGCCCTGTCTCATGAAATCGGTAAAAAGCCTTGTTGATCTTGTTTCTTTGTGGTAGATGCCTCCTTAGACCGTAGAGCATTTTTTGCCTCCCGATTGGAATAGTGATCCACTTTAGTTTGCAAGCGAGGTTTTGGTACTGGTTGAAACTGAAGTAATCCCTTTCGCTTAAGTAAGGCTCCGGTGCCACAAAGGCCAAGTTGGGATCGCCTTTGAAGATAATCTCATTCATCAATTGATTATCGCAAATATTGGGATTTGGGTCCTGACATTGGATCGTGTCTGAATCAGATTGGGATTGGATTTTGTGGACCAAGGCTTTTACCTCTGGCTTTAGGCTAATGGTGAGTTCGTTTTGGAACGGAGGGAAGCTTGAATAATGAATCTGCATTGTGGTCGATTCGATCAGACCTGACAAAGAGTTGATGACATTAGCTCGACTCAGAATTGTCATCACATTGGCAGTGAAGCTGTGGAACATAATCATGCCCAAAATAAATCCAAGCAAGAAGACAATCTTTCCACTTAGCGTAATTGGTACTTTGGTGAAGCCTTGTTGAGTTACAATACCTACAGAACAATAGAGAGCAAAAGAAAAACCATCTGAGTGTCACATACCGTACCGATGCATTTACAAGGGTGGGCCTTTTCATGCCTGACGAAATCGTGGACATTACCTATCAGCGACTATTTTTCCCATCCACGGAGGAAAAATGACATTTACTGTACTGTAAGTGATTTACTTCTTCGACAGCATAGAAAAGAAACATGTTGTTTTCATTTTCTTATATATTTCTTTGAAGGCTTAAAATAATTAAT
>NC_081441.1:9263179-9264591 GCF_007210705.1 Tigriopus californicus | reverse complement strand
TATCACTTCCCACTCCTTCATATAATATCATTGCCCTCAAAACCTTGTTCATTGGGATTCACAAGGACCTTTCATCTCCTTGTGGCATTTCTCCCAAACAAAAATTGGTAATAACTATATATAAGTCAGTTTCATAGTCTTTCATGTCCATTACTATGCTTTCATAAAACAAGTAAAATAATCAGTCTGAAAGAAATCTAACCTTTCATTTTAATAGTACTGGGGATTACATTCGTTGTAGCGGTTAGATTAGTCCGTGGAAAAACAAACCAAACAAACAAAAACAAGAAAGATTATGACTTAGTGGGAAGTGATATAGACGCATTACGCTGCACGAAATATGGTTTACGTTCTGCACTTCAGAGGGCGCTGTGTGCGTCAGCCTCTGCCAAATGAAAGACTGATTGGGCGGAGTTCTGTTTATTGAAGTATAATGCGTTTGCGTTGTTTTTGTCTCATTCTATCAAAATTTTATGCATAATTAGTGACCTAATGTCCAGAAAAGATATCGCTTTCATGGCATGTCATGAGCAGTTTAATTAGGAATCCACCGTGCCTCCTCCTGTTTTGTTTGGGCACTTAGACTTTGCAAGTAAGGGCCCTTATTGGTAGTCCAAGATTTGTCCGAGAACAAAGCATTCTTATGATTTATTAAGAAACTCCTTGAAACCAGAAATCAAATTCCCATGTATGATGTATGCCGCAGTAGAGAGACATCCCTCGGCGTTGAGGACCTATCATCAAAAGCAGAGGAAGTAGCATTGAAGAATTTGTTGAAGTGTTGTGAGCCTCATTTTTTTATAAGATAAAGTATTAAGTGATAACTTCCCAGCCCTAACTTTCCTATATTTTCCGTATCGCAGAGCTTTTTTACACACCCTGTGCTAATCTGGAAAATTGATCATATGAAAGAAGTATTTTTAAATATATATTTTATAAAGTTGATGCTTTTGTTGTTTCAGCAAAAGAAACTCAATTAGAAGTCTTGGCATTTAACCAACCTTTTAATAAGTGTTGTTGGTACCTCCGTGAATTACGGACATCTACAAGCACTTGATAAAAGTAGTACTTATTCATTTCGTTATAAATAGACTCCTACAAAATATACAGAAATTGCAGAAGTTTGACATTTCAGATTTCCGAGAGAACTAAACCAAGGCTTTGAGAAGAAAACCGGTTAAAAAAACACATTTACTGTCGGAGTCTAGTTATATAGATATTTTTGCCTCCCAATCTAAGGAGACCTTCAATGTATACTTCTTTAAAAAATCAGGTCAGTTTTGGAGCTGATTGCTGCAACCATTTGAACGTACAGTTTACAATTTGATCTCAGTTGAATTTGACATTTTCCAGAAGACGACGAATTTGACATTCTGCTCCGTAATTGTTTTCAAGCCAAAGCTATTTACTTG
>NC_081441.1:9261778-9262109 GCF_007210705.1 Tigriopus californicus | reverse complement strand
ATTAAATCCTTCAAATGTCAGGTTGGTGGAGGTAGAAAATCAAGGTAGGAATGATGTCCAATTTATTTTTTCATTTTATTTGAGTGCCCAAACTGTATTATTAAGGAGTCCGACTTGATTTGCTGGTGAACGATATGTGAGATTGTTATGTGATATAGCAAAAGCCAAATTTCTTTGGCAAAGGAAAAAACTTGAAAACTCATAGTGAGCCTCATACAGCACATAGCAAGTTAAAATAAACAAGTTTGTTTTTAAAAAATATAAGAGTATATAAGAGATTAAAGATAAAAGTATTCCTTTTTGGCTAACAACATTTTTTCTGTAAAGATTT
>NC_081441.1:9261224-9261743 GCF_007210705.1 Tigriopus californicus | reverse complement strand
ACCAACGAATTAGTGTTGACGTATCTGGTTAACCCTCGAATGTAGGTCTGATGTGGATTTTTGGCCAAAAACTTGTCTAATCTGGCTTAAGAGCTCCCAGTGGACCAACGCCTACATTTTCCTTATGAGCATTTGAGGGAATGCAAGTTGTCAAATAAGCGAGCCCTAGAATGAGGAGAGGAAGACTTTATTGGTCGTACTAACCGGAAAATGCTTTTCAAAAATACCAAAACGCAAGTGAAGTCTCTGAAGTCGATACAATTGCTCACGAATGCTTTTGAAAACGTGCAGTAATATCAGATACCTTTCGTACCTATTTTAACGCAGTACAGTCCCAGCATCTTTATTCTTTACCAATAAGAGATCCCTCCCATTCTCGTAATATTCCTAACAAAACACCAGACTTGTCATCATGTATGTTTCTACGAGACCCCTCGAGTTTAAGCAATGGCTTCTTAACACAAAAAAAACCTTCTCGACCATTTGAGAAACTTTCCTTGGATCCGTATCTCACAGAGC
>NC_081441.1:9260713-9261188 GCF_007210705.1 Tigriopus californicus | reverse complement strand
ATTCTTATTTGATAGAGTGGCCATGTCTTGGAAGAAAAGAAAAAAAGCAACAAGCTATTCATAAAAGCTGAAGAAACCGAACTTTGAATGAATAAATGAATGGCTATAAAGTAGAATAATCAAGTCTTTTAAAAAATTATTAGCAGTAGCAAAAATCATGTAATGAGTAAATGGAGGCAAGCCGTTTTCAATTCTTTTCAACATTTTTCGCCAGGAGAAAAGCAGATCAATTTCTTAAAAAAACTACTTTTTGAGCTAAAATGGTGAAAAAAATCAAAATCACAAAATAAAGCAAAAATATTGAAAAGGGTTTTAAAATATGCACTTGAATGGTTTGGACAGCCCTGGTCATTACACATACATAAGCCTTATACTACGTAGATGAGATAATGAATTAATGAACAAGGTGAATAATAATTGCATGAACCACTTCATTTTGATTGATTAGCTACTTAATAACCCATTTTTTCACCTA
>NC_081441.1:9250712-9260662 GCF_007210705.1 Tigriopus californicus | reverse complement strand
TGCTTCATTGTCAACAATGGTTGATTTAGAGATTAATTAGGAAATGATTCAACTTACATGAATTTTTCAAAAGAGAATCAATATGTTGTATTGTTTTCAGTGCCCTAATTTTTAAATTGAAAGTTTCGCTTTCTTTATTAGTTTTTGTTTTCGAAGCTGAATTTCTCCGCAAAGAATAAAATGGCGGCGACCAAGTACCCAACACAAGTAAGAAATATGCCATCTTAACATGATGAAATGATACCACTTTGGATTGCAATTCATTTAAAGATGCACAATGAGGGCTTTTGGGCTTAAACTTTTGTATTGTCTTTCCCGAAAGCCCAGTCTCTCGGTATCTGAAGAAAGCAGCGTCGAGTTTTCGTTTTTGTGGGAGGTGTTTCCGCAACCCGTACATGATGCTTTGCCTCCCCATGGGCACTTAAACCATTTCAGACTACAAGGTAGATTTTCAAACCTGTTGAAGGCAAAGGAATATTTGTCCCTTAAGTAAATTTCGAGACCCACAAAAGCCATATTAGGATCCTTTGGAACACTATCTGGTTCATGATCGATTCGTCGCATGAGACCGCCGTGTTTTCACACTTCCATGAGCCTTTGCTGGATTCGATTTTTCGAACCAATTTTTGGGCTATCTCCTTTTTTGAGTCTTCAAGTTCTTTTTGAAAGGGAGGGAAAACTGATTGGTGAATATTCATGGTGTTCAGTTCAATGAGCTCTTCCAATGAATCGATGGTTTCAGATCGACTTAAAATTGTCATCAATTGGCGGAAAACCCTTGGAAAACCAAAGTAATTGTTAAAAACCCGACCAGAAATAGAAATTTTCCACTGAGAGTTGACGGTGTTTTGGAGTACCCTTGTTGACTGACCACGCCTGAAATGAGAATTCAAAGGCAAATGGAAACATGAACTCGAGTTGAATTCACTGATGCATTATCCAGCAAATTCTTTCAGGTTTTTTTTCCAGTTTATAAAATGACAAGTTAGCGTATAGTATTGCTACCTTAAAAAGCTCTAGGCATGCTATTTGATGACTAATGAACATAACAATCTTTGAACCTCCTGTCTTACTGGCCTCTTTCATTTAAACAGGCTACTTTTTTAGTTCCTATCTTGACTCATAGATGCCCGGCAAAAGCACAGGGGCTAGGTCGAAAGTGATAGAATACATCAAGTCAATCAGGATAGAAAGCAAATGAGGCAATTCACTAGAAAATTGCATTCATATAATTTGCAATTGGCAATAGCTCTACAATTTTAGAATTACATCATAACTTACAAAAAAGCCAGGATAGAGCATCGACAAAATCGAAACGAGATTGGCGATCTCCTGGGTCGATTTCAATCCATGAAAATAGATACATGACTAGAAGGAGAAGCCCTAAGATAATGATCAAGGCCAACCACAAATCTGGTGCGAAGATGCGAAGTAGATATCATTTTCTAATTCCACGGGGTAGAATGCTACCACAAAATCACGCTTGAGAAGAATGGGAGTGAAGTCGTGAAGCAGGTAACTGGAACAAAAAATGACTTGAGGTTAAGTGTTCTCTTGGGCGAAAAAACATATGAAGTATATGAATTCTAATTACCGATCGCAGCAATGGCTCAGTGACGTAAAGGTAACGTCTATTAGACCAGTTTGCAAGAAACTCACCAAGGTATTATTCTCTACCTGGAAAAGAATGATATTACATTAAATTTGGTAGTGTTTTTCTTTTCTCTTCTCTTCTTTTATTCTATTCTATTCACTTTCCCTGAAACTGGAAATGGCAATAAAGATTGTCAATTGGTCATAATTAACTTTACTCTTAGACAAAAAGAGACATTCATCCCATTGAGGCTTTCAGCGCCATGAACAGCGCCTCTGTCTGCTCTAAGTGGACAAATTATTGTAAAAGCTCTCTGCAAAGGACAGGATTCTAACCTTTATTTTATTGTGGCAAAGCCAATCACTATTTGCATGAAAAGTGTTGGAAAGTCTCGAATTATCCAAAGGACTGGCAAATCACAGCTGAAACACATTTAAATCATTATGAGAAGAAAAAAGATTTAAAGTGACTTTTTGACCAGAATCATTTTCATTTTCGCCATCGGCTACAATGAACTTTGATACAAGTTAGCACCTTTCAGATTTCACAATTGTTTTTGAATTCATCTGGCAAAACCACTTTGTGCTTGAAGGTGTGCAAGTAACCGCTAGGTTTCTGCAAAGCAGGCAACTAAGGGTTAATACTTCACATACTTCCAAAAAATGTCATCAAGGTGTCATTTTGTTGCTATCGATTTAGATGCCACATCCCCCTCATTAGCCCTTATACAACTCAATAACAAAATTGCTATATTTCAATGAATTTTCATTATAAGAAGGGCAGAAAGAGTTATAATCCCCTTGAAAAGTTAGTGGAAAGCAAGCAGCTGATGTCGTTCAATGGAGCAAAACATGACATGCAAAATATATACAGCCTACGAGCACAATCCAGTATTTAATTTATCATTTATTTCTATTTACCGCCTTACTGAAGTAAACAGTGTTCCGGTATTAGGCCAAGATGTTAAGATTGCACCACAAAATGACTTTTTAGATTCGTAACACAATTTCACTCGATTATCAAAAAATCAAATCACGGTGCCAGTTAGGTGTGATGCTTGTCAAAATTCACCCTCCACGAAATGTCCCAAATTACATTTTTCATTGAATCCCTTTACTTCACTTGTTAATCACACCCTACCTGGCTTGGTCCCCAAGTGTTTGCCACCTGCGTAATCTCAAAACGTAGACCTGAATGTAGTGTAATATAGTTCCACAGGGTTTTGGACGTCCCTTCCTTCAGATGGTGGTTCCATCCTGATCCTGCACATAGTCGCTCTCCCATTTCAACAGCGATCTGGTTGGACAATACCGGCTTTCAGAACTTGGTCCAAGTCAAAAACTTGGCCTTGATCAACTTGAAGAATAGGAGCCAAAGCCCCACCCACTTGAAGGTTGTCTTCGAACAAAGAAACTTCTGCCGATAATGCGATAAATCAGAGGTGTTACCATCAGATATGAAACCGTTAACTTGATCCAAAAGGACAAGGATATCCAGCATTAACAACCACAAGCTCATCATTCGAAGATTCAAAGTTCTTTGGCAACCTATCGTAGTTTCTAAGTTAGGACTTGATATCCATTGCACATTTTAAATGAGCTTATCGTAATAGTAGCGGGAATTGTTTGCTATGCTTTTTTACGCTTTTGGCAGCCTTCCTTGAGGACGATCGAGACACCATTCTGAACACACCATTCCTCATACAAAAATTGTTGTGAAAATGAATATAAAAAAATGACATTACATTGATTACAAACACCTTTTCCATTTGTGCTCAGATCTTTTTTTCATTACATGATTACATGATTACATTTTCATCACTGATTTGAAGGAATTTAAAAAAAAATGCTCTCATTTTTTCCAAAATACAATGACTTCTCAAGAACTTTTTGCTTCGTAAAATCCCTATTTTAAACCGGCGATGTACATTCATTTGATTTTGCTAGACCAATGTAATTCCAAGAATGTGAAATAATCGTGCGCTTTAATCGAGAATGTCAATTGACAGGTATTCCGCAAACAATTAAGAAGTCCAAGAAGCAACCTCTTTTCTTCGAAAAAGGAGCACTAAAATTAGATGGTACTCAAGATGTGTTCAAAACATGATAGTGAAACTGAAAGAACAGCTCTAACCAAGCCAGGTCCCAGAGTTGTGCATGTTTCTTAACCAGCTGAATACTTGGTGAAAATACTATTTTGTGTCAAGTTATGAATGGGCTTATTTTTTTTGACAAGCAGTACATACGTAAACAATCTTGCACTTGAGGCTGCTCAAATCCACCAGGTTCGCCTGATCACATTTGTTTATAAGTAATAAAATGTAATACATTGTCGAAAGATAAATGAAACCAAAAAATAGTCCTAGAAGCAAATCAATCAGCTGGCAAGCTTGCCAGATGATCTAGTGATCTAGTACCTTGGTACATTACTCTCTATAGTAATGATGCCTCAAATGAGAACGCAAAACATTTTAATAAATGCTAATAATTATCTAATAAGGTTGAGTTTTGTCAACGGCTTGGACAATAAAATGCAGATTCCAAGCAAAATTTCGACTTTTGCAAATGTTGGTGCACAAGGGTATACTATGGTTTTTTAATTGCTCACGGTGTTTGTAAATAGATGTCAAGGTCCGAACACTAATTTCAAATTAATCGTTGGGCTCAAATCAATGAAAATATGATTTGAATAAGTTGTGAGATGTAGGGAGGGATAACATGACTGTTGGCATTACAATCCTAGCTCTAATGATAAATAATGAATATTTGGACCCAGAAGCGAAAAAAAGGAATTGACGTCAAGACGACCAAGGTTCTGCTTCAAACGTATTTTGATCATGACCATTGTGGCTCCTACCATGCGCTAACTAATGCACATAGCTGTCGTTTTGATAAAACTAGGCGTTTTCCGACATTGCCGTTACATGGGTAACTAATTAACCGTTCCTTTGTCAAACGTATTCACCTTAAATAAAGCATGCTCAAATATTGCCAACCCAACGTATCCAGTAGCTCAATCACACGGGTTCTCCATGCTTCTACATAGGGTAGTTCAATAATAACGAGTGTGCAGCCATGAGAGTTTGGCCGGTTCTACTAGCAACTCTTTGTATTTACCCCATAAGAACCATCAGCAAGAACGTAACTTTTCGTCAAAAATTTCTCACATCAAGCTCAACGTTGTACGTGGGATCAAGCGGAATATGGTCCACCATTCCAAAAATGGAAAGAATCATGACAAGGAAATGGATCAATCTTTGAAAGCTGGAATTCTTCAAAACGGCAAAGCTATCAAATGGGACAGTTTGTATGAAATTGACAGCAATGGACAATTCAGTTTTCTGCCTGGAACGGCTGAAAACAATTTGGAACTACGTTTCGCGTTATTCTGGGCTCTACTTTAACATAACAAGAGTTCTTCAAGATTGGGGACCACTTAAGGTGTGCTCTTTGTAGGATTTGGTTCCAATCCGCAGTAATTTGGGAAGTCTTTATGCTTCGATATCTCCCATTTAAGATGTCGTTAACCATTTGCCAAAGACCGATAACGGGATTTGACGATTTGGAAATTTGCATATAAACGAAGATCAGTCTGCTTTTTAGGACTCGAAAGACACTCTGTATGAGGCATTGAAATCGGGAGACATAGATGTATCCTTGTCACTCATATCCCATTGTTGTGAGAGGGTTGGTCGTGAAGATCCCGTTTCATCTGGCAAAAGTTATGATGTCTCCTTTATGCCTTCTTTTTTCAGATATTTGGGACACGACTTCACGCATATTGTTTTCGAGCGAAAATTTGGAGCCGTCTTTGTTCCATCGGATGTGGAAAGAGAGATCTATTTTGACATTTTTGCACTCGACCTTTGGCTCGGTGTGTTGTTAACCGTTTTATTACTTGCCGTCGTCTTATACCGGATTTCCAGAATTGGATTTGAGTATTTGGATTCGGGGAACTTTGGCCTCGTGGATTGTCTCTCCTGGCTTTTTTGTGAGTCCCTATTAAACAGACGAATTTCATGTACTAAAGCAACATTTGTCAATTTTGTGTTGATAAGCTACAGAACTAAGATATTCGCCTCGAGCTTACTTTTTTGCGCCAGAAATCTAGCTTTTCAGTTGACAGGAGCGATGAACAAAGGTTGCAAATAAGAATTAGGAAAATGGATAACTAATTTAGAACATTCCGTTCTAGGTCCAAGTAATGGCTAAAAGGTTGACATCAACAATAGTATTTAGGAATGGTAGAGTTGCCTTACAAATCCTGCTTGAATAGCGTAGGAGGGAAGAAAGTTGAAGCAAAGCAAAAAGCAAAGGAATAAATCCATGA
Organism: Tigriopus californicus; assembly: GCF_007210705.1. Lineage (NCBI taxonomy): Eukaryota > Metazoa > Arthropoda > Copepoda > Harpacticoida > Harpacticidae > Tigriopus > Tigriopus californicus. The sequence goes on along the minus strand of NC_081441.1, from coordinate 9,254,739 downwards.
GCAAAATGAAACAAAGAACCTCATCATCAAGCATAGATCCAATGACTTTTAAAGATTGTTACATTGACTTATTTTGCAGACGAAATGCAATTTGAAATTGAAATATCTCAATAGCATCCCTTCAAATGCAATTATATACAAGAACAATTTATTTTGTCTCTCAATGAAAATAATTTACAAAGTATACTCAATCTATCTCTTAATGTAATCAATTACAAGTAGATGAAAATGTAATTGCAATCACGTAATACAATAGTTTGCAAATACAATCGATCCAAAGCGTATAAAATAGGATCGATGTTCACCGTAACGTGACAGCATTAAGAGGCTTGAAGAAGCGTGACTGAAAAATGAAAACCGAATCTGTGACGCATTACCAGACCTTGAGAAAATGTTGCCTTTTGAGTCGAAAATATTTTTCTAAAGCTGATAAAAAGCGGCAAATATATTGTGAAAATGTTCAAAAAGGTTTACGTATGCTAAAACAAGCTCCAATGATTCAAAGAAGAAATTGTTACAAAGGGGTAAATGCCGCTCCTAGTCCTTTTTTAGCTTTTTGCATTTTTATCTGTTACAAAATCTATAAGTCCCTGACCGAACAGGACATATACAGTAAAAATCAGATATTAAGAGCAACAGATATAAGAGGAAATCGGATATAAGAGCAGGTTTGTGAATCCCCAAATCAAAATTAATATGTAAAGTATTAGTAAAGTAACATCGGATATAAAAGCACAAAATGTTGGGCCACCTCGGATATAAGAGCAGAATTGAAGGCGGCAAAATATTTATTTTTTAATTTCTGCGCTCCTCCAAGAAGTTTTCGATGAAACTGGTTTGCCATTTATAAAAGCAAGTTTTTCAGCCGCTTTTTCATAAAAACAAACAGTCATACATAATGGCTTCTGCTGCCAAGAGAACCACTTTCTCCATCAAAGAGAGGCAAAAGCTCCTTGCCGATTTTGATAAGCTGTCCAAGATAAGCCTGACCGAAGCTGCACACAAAGTTAGGGGTCAAACGTGCTTCCTTTGGACAACTTTGTTTGTTTTTTTTCAAACTTCATAGCCAGTATAGTAATTGTGTGACAAATTAACAACGTATTTGGTGCTTGAACATACAGCCAACAACTGCCGTCCTTGCATTTTGTTACATTTTTCTCGATTTTTATGGTGTGCATTTGTTTTGGACTGTAAAACTACAGCAAATCACAGCTTAAAAGTTTGTTTTCTGTCATCAGTTTGCCTCTGGAGCCGCGAAACTGGAACATCGGATATAAGAGCAGAAATTCACGGTCGCAAAGTTGCTCTTACCTATATCCGATTTTTACTGTAGTGGGCTATCCATTGAGCTCACAAAATACTTTTTTCATGTGATCTTTGACATTAGGACACACATTGTTGGTTAACAAGCGACTCTCTTTTGGAGGTCCCTGTTTTGGTGTGAGGGTGCTTTTTTCTTCACAAAATAATTTGGGGTCGGATCAAACCCATGACGGAAGATGTACCTCAACTGCAACTCCAATTTAGAAGGCTTTAGCAAACCAAAAAAGGGAGTTGAATTGGACGTATTCAATTCGTTGCTAGATCAAATATTATGTAAAGCTTGAGTGGTAAGAGCTAGACAAATCATATTTTTTTGATAGTTATGTTAGTGCATTTTAGTTATACTGGCTTGCAATGGTTATTAAAGCTAGTGAAAGTCCAAACAAACAAAGAATGCTAAATGGTTCGGGCTGAGGATTTCATCCTTCATCTGATAATGCTACGCAAAAGTAAATAAAAAGGTCCCAAACAAGGAACAAGTTTAGAAAGAAGGAGATATGAACCTAAATGGCTATTAAAGGGCAAAAATAGGCAAAAATGTGAAAAATTGTGAGAAAAAAGTCAAATAAGATTTGAAAAAGTGGAGAAACGGCTAAAAAGTGAAAAATGATATTTGGGTTTTAAAAAAAAAAATCGGTCAAAACGGCCAAAAGGTTAGTTTTTAGCTCTACTCCATTACCAAGTGACCATAATGTTATGTGGAAATATTTTTAAAAGGAAAGAAACGTAAAATTGCAAAAAGATGCCAAATCATTTTCAAAACCAGTGCTGCCAGGTCGCGACAGGCTAAAAACGCCAGCAGGCTCCCCAAAAACGGCAATTCAAGACATTCACCGCGAAATATATTTAAAAAAAACCGCCAGAAAAACTCCAGACATTTCTTTTAGTATTCTAGGCCACTTCAACGTACAATCAGATGCTTTTGTGCATGAGTTGAATTTACTGGCCTTCCCGTTAACTATTTGTGCCATACACAGAGTTTGTATTCTAATCTGCATTGAAACACATAGCTATGTTATTTCTAGAGAATATAATAAATGATCATACAAGTGATGCATGACCTCACATCAAATTCACTTCGTCTGTCCTAAAAGTGTGCTGCACATTAATCAAGTGCTCTGAAGTATGAAACTGAAAGTGCAATGAGATAAATTATGAGGCACAACTTGCATTCTTGCAAAGCATCCTCAAAGCTTAGGGAAAAAATATGGCAATTTCCTTGATATTTGGGCCAAAAAGCCAGCAACCCACCTAATCAGACAACCCTTCAAGTGGGTGGGGCTTTGGCTCCTATTCTTCAAGTTGATCAAGGCCAAGTTTTTGACTTGGACCAAGTTCTGAAAGCCGGTATTGTCCGAACGGCAGATGCTGTGAAATGGGAGAGCGACTATGTGCAGGATCAGGATGGAACCACCCATCTGAAGGAAGGGACGTCCAAAACCCTGTGGAACTATATTACACTACATTCAGGTCTACGTTTTGAGATTACGCAGTTGGCAAACACTTGGGGACCAAGCCAGGTAGGTGGTGATTTTAAACAAGTGAAGTAAAGGGAATTCAATGAAAAATGTAATTTGGGACATTTCGTGGAGGGTGAATTTTGACAAGCATCACACCTAACTCGCACCGTGATTTGATTTTTTGATAATCGAGTGAAATTGTGTTACGAATCTTTAAAAAGTCATTTTGTGGTGCAATCTTAACATCTTGGCCTAATACCGGAACACTGTTTACTTCAGTAAGGCGGTAAATAGAAATAAATGATAAATTAAATACTGGTATGGTGCTCGTAGGCTGTATATATTTTGCATGTCATGTTTTGCTCCATTGAACGACATCAGCTGCTTGCTTTCCACTAACTTTTCAAGGGGATTATAACTCTTTCTGCCCTTCTTATAATGAAAATTCATTGAAATATAGCAATTTTGTTATTGAGTTGTATAAGGGCTAATGAGGGGGATGTGGCATCTAAATCGATAGCAACAAAATGACACCTTGATGACATTTTTTGGAAGTATGTGAAGTATTAACCCTTAGTTGCCTGCTTTGCAGAAACCTAGCGGTTACTTGCACACCTTCAAGCACAAAGTGGTTTTGCCAGATGAATTCAAAAACAATTGTGAAATCTGAAAGGTGCTAACTTGTATCAAAGTTCATTGTAGCCGATGGCGGAAAATGAAAATGATTCTGGTCAAAAAGTCACTTTAAATCTTTTTTCTTCTCATAATGATTTAAATGTGTTTCAGCTGTGATTTGCCAGTCCTTTGGATAATTCGAGACTTTCCAACACTTTTCATGCAAATAGTGATTGGCTTTGCCACAATAAAATAAAGGTTAGAATCCTTTCCTTTGCAGAGAGCTTTTACAATAATTTGTCCCCACTTAGAGCAGACAGAGGGCGCTGTTCATGGCGCTGAAAGCCTCAATGGGATGAATGTCTCTTTTTGTCTAAGAGTAAAGTTAATTATGACCAATTGACAATCTTTATTGCCATTTCCAGTTTCAGGGAAAGTGAATAGAATAGAATAAAAGAAGAGAAGAGAAAAAGAAAACACTACAAAATTTAATGTAATATCATTCTTTTCCAGGTAGAGAATAATACCTTGGTGGATTTCTTGCAAACTGGTCTAATAGACGTTACCTTTACGTCACTGAGCCATTGCTGCGATCGGTAATTAGAATTCATATACTTCATATGTTTTTT
>NC_081441.1:9245589-9250676 GCF_007210705.1 Tigriopus californicus | reverse complement strand
GTCACTGAGCCATTGCTGCGATCGGTAATTAGAATTCATATACTTCATATGTTTTTTCGCCCAAGAGAACACTTAACCTCAAGTCATTTTTTGTTCCAGTTACCTGCTTCACGACTTCACTCCCATTCTTCTCAAGCGTGATTTTGTGGTAGCATTCTACCCCGTGGAATTAGAAAATGATATCTATCTTCGCATCTTCGCTCCAGATTTGTGGTTGGCCTTGATCATTATCTTAGGGCTTCTCCTTCTAGTCATGTATCTATTTTCATGGATTGAAATCGACCCAGGAGATCGCCAATCTCGTTTCGATTTTGTCGATGCTCTATCCTGGCTTTTTTGTAAGTTATGATGTAATTCTAAAATTGTAGAGCTATTGCCAATTGCAAATTATATGATTGCAATTTTCTAGTGAATTGCCTCATTTGCTTTCTATCCTGATTGACTTGATGTATTCTTTCACTTTCGACCTAGCCCCTGTGCTTTTGCCGTGCCATCTATGAGTCAAGATAGGAACTAAAAAAGTAGCCTGTTTAAATGAAAGAGGCCAGTAAGACAGGAGGTTCAAAGATTGTTATGTTCATTAGTCATCAAATAGCATGCCTAGAGCTTATTTAAGGTAGCAATACTATACGCTAACTTGTCATTTTATAACCTGGAAAAAAACCTGAAAGAATTTGCTGGATAATGCATCAGTGAATTCAACTCGAGTTCATGTTTCCATTTGCCTTTGAATTCTCATTTCAGGCGTGGTCAGTCAACAAGGGTACTCCAAAACACCGTCAACTCTCAGTGGAAAATTTCTATTTCTGGTCGGGTTTTTAACAATTACTTTGGTTTTCCAAGGGTTTTCCGCCAATGTGATGACAATTTTAAGTCGATCTGAAACCATCGATTCATTGGAAGAGCTCATTGAACTGAACACCATGAATATTCACCAATCAGTTTTCCCTCCCTTTCAAAAAGAACTTGAAGACTCAAAAAAGGAGATAGCCCAAAAATTGGTTCGAAAAATCGAATCCAGCAAAGGCTCATGGAAGTGTGAAAACACGGCGGTCTCATGCGACGAATCGATCATGAACCAGATAGTGTTCCAAAAGGATCCTAATATGGCTTTTGTGGGTCTCGAAATTTACTTAAGGGACAAATATTCCTTTGCCTTCAACATGTTTGAAAATCTACCTTGTAGTCTGAAATGGTTTAAGGTGCCCATGGGGAGGCAAAGCATCATGTACGGGTTGCGGAAACACCTCCCACAAAAACGAAAACTCGACGCTGCTTTCTTCAGATACCGAGAGACTGGGCTTCTGGGAAAGACAATACAAAAGTTTAAGCCCAAAAGCCCTCATTGTGCATCTTTAAATGAATTGCAATCCAAAGTGGTATCATTTCATCATGTTAAGATGGCATATTTCTTACTTGTGTTGGGTTACTTGGTCGCCGCCATTTTATTCTTGGCGGAGAAATTCAGCTTCGAAAACAAAACTAATAAAGAAAGCGAAACTTTCAATTTAAAAAATTAGGGCACTGAAAACAATACAACATATTGATTCTCTTTTGAAAAATTCATGTAAGTTGAATCATTTCCTAATTAATCTCTAAATCAACCATTGTTGACAATGAAGCACATTGCTTTGGTCCATACTGAAGAAATATACGACTACCTCTTGAATACCATAGTGTTTTATTGCAAAAACTCGACTGGCATTGGAGGTAAAGCATTCATGAGCTTTGTCCCAACCCAGGATTTAGGGTCAATTGTAGAGACCGCAGAGGCTTAATGTGCGTTTTGAGAGCACCTTCAAGCCTTCGAGAATCCAGGCTAGTTCGAACAATAAAGAATAACTCTCTTCTTTCCCGGGCTCCTTCATTGTTCAATTTGCTGCCCTCAAATATTCGTAGGGCATATGTAGGGGTTGATCCAGTAGCAAGATTTAAGTCAGACTTGGACAAGTTTTTGACTAAAATTCCGGATCAACCTTATATTCAAGCATTAGCCTGATCAGCCAACTCCAATTCGTTGGTCGATCAAATAATATATATAAATAAAAGTCAAGTAAAATAAATAATCTTCTCGTCTTGAACTGCTGGGATTCCAATCCCGGTAGCGGTAAGGAAGTCCGCACCAAAAAAAAAATATCCTAAGGCAGAAATTGCTTCTACACATTGAATATAAGAAAATCTACTCCTTGCTCAAAGTATAATATTACCTCCAAAGTATTGCAAGTCTTACGGAAGGAAAACTTTCCTGCTCGGCTGAACCACAGAAACGCTATCAAGTGATTTTAAAGCTGTTAAATAATAGGAAATAATTAAACTGATACAGAATGACGTAGAAAAAAAAACAGATTTCTTTAGAGTTCTGTTCAAGACACCCACAATAAGGTATAAGGTAATTGTTTTGATACCTTAGTTAATTAGCAGAAACGAGGCTTAAATTTGCTTTTCATGTTGAGCTGAAATTCGAGAGGGGTGACCTTTACTTCCAATTTTCCAAAGTTAATATGCGACGGTGTTTATTGTTCATTACATGGGTGACCATGAATTACAACCCAAATTACATTTAGAATATATATCATGATTAGACAAAATGACAATGGCGATAAGAACTGTAAGTTACGTCTGTTCAATAGGGATAAGAAATGTAGGTTATGTCTTTTCATTTATGATACGCAATGTAAGTTATGTCTGTTCTGGGTGTTTATTCCCTGCCATCAACAAAAATACGGAGAAGGAGTAGCTCGTAAGAAGCAAGAAATATGTTTTCATGACATGATACGATGACACAACTTTCAATTGAAACTTTTTTACAGATTCGCCATTTGGAGTTTTGGGTCCATGCAAATCCACCACTTGTTGTTGCAATTCGGTTTCTCGGACCCTAAAGGTGACTGTATCGAGCTTCTTCTATTGGGATAAGTTCGCGGGTACTCCATGGATCACCTTTTGTTCTCCCGTGGGAACCAACAACCATTTCATTTTACAGGGTAAATTTTCATAGTGGTGATGGTAAAAATTCCTTATCTCTGAGATACAGAGTCGTTCAGGTAAATTTACACCATTTTGAACTTCATCCAGATCAATAACGGCTGCATGTAAGTACAGATGTGAAGCAAGCACCGACAGGGCAAGCAGTCCGGTGATTAACTTGCCCAAGTAAGAACCTGCTGCCCCAATTTGGGTTTGAACACAGACACTTGAGGGGAAAATGGTGCGGCCAAACTTACACAAGAAATTTTATACCAGGGCAAATTAAATCAACTTATACAAGAAAAGCAATCATGTGCACCAACAGTGACGCAGCAACGTGGCTTTGGTTCAATGTCTGGTTTGTTGACAAATCTGGTGTGTTGACAAATTTCAGTTGAAGAAAAAACATAAGTCATGGAACAGGAACGTCGTGACGCAATTGTCCAACTCGCTTGTGAGGGGCATCCCCCTACCACCATCATCAAGCTCCTCCACTACAATAAGAAGACTGTGTACAATGTCTACAACAAGTGGAAGGCAGGTGTGTTGACAAATTTCAGTTGAAGAAAAAACATAAGTCATGGAACAGGAACGTCGTGATGCAATTGTCCAACTCGCTTGTGAGGGGCATCCCCCCTCACCATCATCAAGCTCCTCCACTACAATAAGAAGACTGTGTACAATGTCTACAACAAGTGGAAGGCAGGTGGTGATGCCAAAAGGAAAGCCAGTATCACATATCCAGTGAATGAAGGCAATATGATGGACCCCATCTTCTTCAAGCCAGGGAAGAGGGTCAACGCAGAGCTATACCAGCAGCTTCTCCGTGATCGAGGGGTTCCTTTGATGATAGAGGAGGCCAACGGGAGGCCCTTCAAATTTCAACAGGACGACGCCCCTCCACACAAGGCAAAGACGACCCAGCAGCTCCTCAAGGGACAAGAACGTGAATTTCTAGGCCCCCAACCCCCCCCAACACCTGGCCCTTTAACTCACCTGATCTCAATCCAATGGACTACTTCTTCTAGGGTGAGTTGGAGAAGGAGGTGGGAAGGTCCAGTAACAATAGTCTCAATGCCCTGAAGGCCTCCATCGTGAAGCATTAGGGCAAGGTCAATTCCACGCACTTGGTTAATGGCAGCAAGGTGTTCAGGTTGGACACATTGAGTAATTTATGTACTTAGTCTAATCTGTTCAAATACAAAAAATGAGATCTCTTCATGCCACCGTTATTGATTTGGATGAAGTTGAGAATGGTGTAAATTTACCTGAACGACTCTGTACTTGGGTCATTTTTAGACCCCGTCTGATTCATCAGAACTTCGTCACAATTAATATGATTTTTCCACAGAGTTACAAATCTGTGAATTATTCCACTCAAGGGGACTGATGTTTTGGTAGGTCCTTTTTGGCTGGCAACATATGAAATTAACACTCAGATCTAAAGTGCTTGGCCAGGGACTCTAAAGAGAGGAAACGTCACGGCTTTCCTTTGTCCTCCAACTTAGGCCATTGCGTTGAATTAAGACAGTAACTCTAGTATAAATAAAACAAGATTTCCTATGCAACATAGTACATTTAAATGTATATTTTAGTAAAAAATGATCTCTTTGATGTACAACTCTGTTCAAATACCAAATATTTCTGAATTAACTTTCAAAGTCAAAAGAATAAATGAAATAATCAAGTAAAGCATAACAAAGCAAATTGTCTTGAAAATCAATAAGAAATACATTAACAATTAAGAAAAGAAATGTATGAAATAGGCAAAAAAGTACATGTACATAAATAGTAACAGATCAGTATATTTGGAATGGACATTTGATAATCTTGTTTTAATCCACACATTCGACAAAAAAGAATCAGGCATTGGCGAAAAATAGATGAGTTGCCTTTTAGTAGAGTTTAGATTTAGGGTTTTTTATGGTTATTTTAGGTAAAGGCAATAAAATAGTTGACTAGAAAGTGATATCACAATGAGTATGACTAGAATTGGTTCAATGCACATGAAAAAAGGGAAGAGGGGAATCATAGATAGTACAAACACAGTTAGATAAAGGTAAATGATGAAATTCTTGGTTATTGCAGAGTTGAGGATGGGCCAGATTGAACAGATCTTT
>NC_081441.1:9242505-9245538 GCF_007210705.1 Tigriopus californicus | reverse complement strand
GCAGTGGACATACTATTCAAACAGACCAGTGTCAATGACATTCTAAAATGTAATTAATTACGCTTGCAAATACATTCGTTTCAGATATAATCAATTACAATTATAATTGTTATTTTGAAATGTAATTCGTTGTAGCTATTCTGTTTCCCAATGCATTTAATTACACTTATATGAAAATGTAATTTCAATTACAAACAGATAATTATAACACAGCTTTGTATTCAAACGTATCAGTTCATGTTGTTGTGCCCGCAAAGTGTGATTGCATAACAAATCTCAAATGTACATCTAGTTATTTACCCGTATTCATGAGTCGAACCAAAAATAGTTTGTTATTCTTCCACGCCTTCAAGGCGCTTACATACTGCATACATTTCCTAGAAACGAGGGTCTCAAACAAAGAAGGCGCTTGTTGACCGATTCCCTTTAAAGGCTGACAATCAACAAACTTATCCCAAATTCAATTCCCATTAGGCAGCTTTAGTACTTGAGGCTTTGTCGTACTTGGTAGAGACTACATTTTGTTCTTTCCCCGGATCCACCCATGAACAAAGTTAGGCCTGGGACAAAGTAACCTTGTTTGGATTCGTAATTGGCGCCTTTAAGCGACTGCAACAAGTTTCCGCGTCAATTTCCTGGTATTTGCATAGTATTCTTAGATGACAGGGAGATAATAGACTTCAGTTGCTGAAACAGTCTGATGGGATCTCAGTTTCCACGATTTCTTTAAAGACCGTTACGCTAAAAATGCAGAAAATGGTTGGCTTTACAGATGGATTTTTCCTGGCTAAAAAGAGAGGGGAGGTGTGAAAATAAAATATTATGAATAATCAGAAACATTTTGGAAGGGAAGAGCTGTTTCCCAACTCGTGTCCTAGAAATTCATTACATTTTCTTTTATTTGTTGAGGCCTATAAAGATGCGTCTTTTAGGGAACTGTCTCAACAACGATTCAAATAGATTCTCAATTATAATCTACTAGCGTCTAATTAAAGATACCAGTTCCATGCCGGTATTGATCTTGTTGGATTAAGCCAAACCCACCTCAGTTTCAGGTGGTCTCCTAGAACCCGATTAATGATTAATTTGTAGAAGCACTTAAGGTGTCGTCTTTCCTCATTCAGAAAAGGGTTATTCACAGCCAAGGCTAAAATTGGATCCAATTTCTTGTTCGCTTTCATTCGAAAATCATGATGATAATAGTGGTTACCCTTTCCCTGCTACTTGTTTGTCTCAAGGTCCCCAAAATCGCCGCCTGTCACAGTTATTTCAGCCTTTTCCCATACGACTACATGAGCAAGGAAATCAAATACGATTATGAATTGTGGGACCCACCTGTTTTGGCCCCTGAGGATGCCGAGAATGAGGCTATTATGCTAATTGGAGGTGAGATCCTTAGAATTTGCTTTCTGTACATGCTCAAAACACACATCATTCTACCTTTAGTCCAACCACTTTATGCTCATTATGAGGGGTCGGAAAGGTAGCTCATTTCGGGTTGCATGAAATAAATCAATTTCGGGCGTTTTCCTCCACATAGGAATTAATTAAAATCAAGGAGAAGGTTTATGGAGGACAAAAACGAAGATAAAAGGATTAAAACAGATCTTAGTACTCAATTGCTTTTAGATTATCGATTTCAGTTGCTAGTAAGACACTTTATTTTGGCTATCTACAAGTTGCCTAAGAGGGACTTAAATTGAAAGAATTAAAATTGCCTGAATACTTGCTCTTAGATGATTTATTATGATTATATTATACAATTATTATTGATTATTCAATCCCCTCCGAACTATGCAATAAAAAAGTGCCTCCGCGACCTCCTAAAATAGTATCAAATTGTTGTACTTTGCATATCTATATTTTATTTTTTAATTTTTTATCAATTCTGAGGTTTGGTAACGGAATTCAGCTGAAAATCAATGCTCGAAAACGGAACTATTATATTTCCGACCCTTACTCATTATGAATAATATACGTGGTTGACAGAACATAAGATGAATGAGAAAGAGGGTAACTCAATGAGGCCAACGGATGTTAAACGGATCCGAGAGCTCCCGAAATAGGACGTTGTTACGTTTAGTTTGCTCGGTTTTACGCACTTAGGGTTAATAGACTTGGGTGTGCAGCACGTACAGTATAGGTTGTCGATGTCAAGGAAACGAACAGACGTTTCCGAGACTGCGTTGCCAAAGAGTTAATAAAAAGAGTTCCAGCATGTGGGTTATCCGCCAAAGCATCTAATGAGATTGACATTCACCGCAGAATAATTGTCGATAAAAATAGACATTACTCTACTTAGGAAATGGCTGTGTCATGTTTGTCGCCTGGATTCTAATGAAGAGACATCGAATTGTTCCAGAGCTAAGCCTCTCATTTTTGGACAACGCAATTACCGAAGTCGAACTCAAGGTTGAATCATTGAAAAGATAACGAAGAGGAATGAAAACGGGTTTGTTGTGGTTTTCAATACTTGCGTATAAAGTAACGGGTCGGATTCTCAGACATGCCGGCTTGCCAGCTAAGGCTAGAATGGCATCAGGAATTACCATAATTGAAGCTCATCCAACCTTTCCGAATGTCCATTGTTCGTCATTACAAGACAGCTTTTTAACAAAGATGCCAAAGTATTTTAGTCTGATATTAATTTGCTCAAGCTGTCATAACGATGCATGTCTAAAAGATGTGCAATCCAAAACAAAACATATTATGTGCCAACAAGTGGTCATAGATACATGACATGGAGGCACTTTCTTTAGATGAAGAACTAGTACATGGAGATTCACAGATTTTTACATCTCTCTCTTTCGCTGTAATCGATAACCATAGAACAACGGGTGAAGGCTGCGCCTCTATAATCAGAAATCACACACTTACAGCCTTTCACCTATCACCCATCTGCTCTAAAAACTGTTCTGCCTGGCTTGCTTGCGGTTATTGTTTCCAAAAACTGTTTTTTGAAGAACCAGTTCTCGGTTCCCGGTATTGAAAAAAAAACGGTTCTCAGTTCCACTTCTGTTTTTTCTAACAGAC
>NC_081441.1:9241907-9242469 GCF_007210705.1 Tigriopus californicus | reverse complement strand
TTGGTGGGACGAGTTTCCAACTTAATTAACATCGGGACTCTGAAAGGTGGTATTTCCCAATTAGAAATGAGGCCTGAGGATGCATAAATAGCGCAGGGGAAAGAAGAAAGGTACCAAGACATAAAATCCAGCATGTGGGTTATCCGCCAAAGCATCTAATGAGATTGACATTCACCGCAGAATAATTGTCGATAAAAATAGACAATACTCCACTTAGAAAATGGCTGTGTCATGTTTGTCGCCTGGGTTCTAATGAAGAGACATCGAATTGTTCCAGAGCTAAGCTTCTCATTGAAGAAAACATATTCAGTTTCATACATCAGTAAATAATGGCCACCCAAAACACTTTTCAAACAGGAATTGTTCATGGGACTGTTTGTTTGCCACATTCCTCATTGGAGAAGGGTTGCGTTAGAGTGTTTTCGTGTTTTTTGTGTTTATGACACAACTACACAAAAGAAATCGTCAAAACTTATTAAATCCAAGTTTTCAAAATGCTAATTAAGGCGGATGTACGGTACAGCAGGTTGCTAGTAAGACACTTTATTTTGGCTATCTACAA
>NC_081441.1:9221015-9240907 GCF_007210705.1 Tigriopus californicus | reverse complement strand
AACTCCACTCTTTCTTTTCTCTTCATCTTGCAGCAAGGATGGACTCAAGATCCTCATCATTTGAACAAATATCCCAGATACTTTGACATCAGCCTAAACAAAAGTATATCGGAAGGTAAGTGCGATTATCCCCGAAAACAGTGTCCTCGTCAGCACATTACCGTCCCTTTCTTGAGGGCCGTTTCAGGATCTTACGGCAATGGCCACGGCGTCAACCGCACATTTGGGATTCTGTTTCCACAAAATGGACACGTGATCCGACCAACCTGTCAAGATGAGGCGTACACAAAGAACGAGGCCAAGGAGGGGCTCGAGGAACGAAAACAAATGGAACAAAAGTATTTGGTCTTGGAGGAAGATCGAATTTTTCAAACTTGTCATCTCCTTCCACAACCTCACTTCGTGTAAGATCGTTGTTGAGGTGGCCTCCCTGTCTGTCCTTCATCCTTTGTTATTCAAAATAAGACACGAGCGCTAGCTAGCTAACAGCCGTGGGCAGATCAATGGAATTAGAGGGTGTCGAACTTCTTTACTTGTTTGGTTTGTTGTGGAGTCTTTCAGTGCAAAACAATGCACTTGACTTTGTTTGACGAGCCATTGACGTCGTTGAGTGTCGAAGAACATACGCTAACAGGATTCATTTCTCTCCATAGATCCTCGGGCGAGGGCTCTAGGTGGAATAATGATATCATTCTCATCGGGGGTGGAACAGGAACATTCTTCGATCGAGCTCGAATCCTGAATGCCGACTACGACCACACACCAGTATACAGATCCATAGCTAGATACGATCTAAGACGTAAGTAAACTTCAGTAAAGCTTTCTCTCACAAACAGTAGATTGAAGGAGAATGAGAAAGAGAGAGAGCGAAAGACGAACTCCGCGAAGGCCCAAAGGACGCTAGGCCTGGAACAGGATATGATAGTACTAACTTGAAGTTGGTCCTTCCCTGAAGGACCCAGGAAATAGTGGAACTTTGAAGAAAAAGAGGGGAAAAAATCACTGGGGTTTTTGCCTTTAACAAGCATAGCAAAATTATTGTTTTTTGTTGGAATGGTGGAAAGGTCAAATTGCTTTTCCCCCTTGAATAGGAAATATTTTTTGTGTTAAACCCAAGTGAAATTATTTATCACGGTGTCAGAGTATGAAGCTAAAATCTAGCGCAGATTGAAAGGTACATTTCTCGGAGGGCCAGAAAACGTCTTGGCATCTGTTTCGAGATTCGTTTCACAAATGTGTCCTAAAGCTGGAATTCAAATCACTTTTCTTTAGCCATGAAGCATGATTTGAAAGGTTGCCAAGAGCCCCAGCAGGATGGTAAAGGTCGTTGGGTGCCTGAAGATAAAACCTTCGGATATGGATTGAACATTCCTCGAACTCGACATGCTTCAGAGATCATTAAAACAACAGTAAGCTTCGGACCAAGTCCGTATTCCTGGACAATCGTAAACAAGTGCAGTACATTCAAGTGTTTCATGTTTTTAGGATGTGGAACATGGAAACACGACTCATTTTGTTTTCGTGTTCGGAGGATACAACGAGTAAGCACCCCTTTTCATCAACGTCCGTCTCGTGCTATCAAGGCTTCGTACAATTATGTTATATCCCTCAAAAGCAAGTGAACGAAGTATGAACCCATTCCATACTTTCACCCTGCACTGCACGATTACTATTTAAGCCGTGTTTTATGCCGAAGGAAAATGTGTCAAAGACAGGGATTGACACGACTTGGGTTGATAAAAAGACACCTGTGGAGATTTATCTTATCTTTCAGCGAGAAAGGGGGTCAAATATTGGATTCCGTGGAGAGCCTGGAGTTGGAGACACTCTCTAGCTTTCAACTTTATGACTTTAAGAAAGAGTGAGTGGTTTAGTTTAGTATTCTAGCTGTGCTAATGCCAAGACAAACTCGTTTGAATACTAATATAAACTTATCTAACTTGGATCAGTTGTGTAAAGGGCGTAATTTAAGAATTTTTTTTTTTAGTTTTTTACATGACTTTCTTTCAATGAAATAGAACTAGCAAGAAAGTGGATGTATTGGAGCTTGCAAAACATACTTTTATCGCATATCTGGTTGTTGGATTACGCATGCAATTAAGCCTGAATAACTGGGTTCGATTTGGTAATGATTAGACGGAGGGAAAACTATTAAGAACCTACCAATACAGTTGAAAAGATGAAGTTACAAGAGAAAACGATCGAAGAAAGTAAAGAGAGCAATCATTATTGAAAAACTTATAGCTAACCAATCGCTTACTAAAACAACAATTGTACTCACCGGGTGATAACTTTAAGCAGCTACATATATGCATGACATTTAGATCATTACGTAGTCAGAGAAGATCATACTTGTTTTTCTTACTTAGGTTAGGTAAGGGTATTAATGGCGATTAACACTTTGGAAATCAGAGCTGAGTATTCTTTGTGAAAATAACATAAACATGTAACAGATCATGTAAAAGCGAAAATCGCTTTGGGAGTCAAAATTTGACGTGTAAGAAGTCTGTTTATTTGAGCTTGATCTAGAAATAAATAAGGATATATTTCACACATTATATTTCTCAAAAGGTCTCCATGCTCAACACTCTTTGAATTGAATCAATTTAGTGTAAAGATGGTGTTCATACTCAATTTCCTGAAACATCTCTTTCAAACTCGGCTTCTTGAGACCTTCATTGTCTGACAGTTGATCTTCGAGAAAAACTTCGGTCCTTCTTCGAATCTTTCAGGGAAAATGAATGGCTCTTCCGTTTGCCTTGGCCTTTGATGGATATTACCAGCGTGAAAATTCCGGTATGTTCAGAACCTTAAGGGTGGATTCAAGCGCCTCCTGGACTTTTCAAGCCTCACTTTCAGGTCGAATGGCTACCCAAAGCATGCTACGTTCAATACATGCAAGGTCGAAGACGCGAGCGACTACAACGGGAGCAAGCCCGCCGTGACGCCCAAAATGAATTTAACCTGGGTTTCGACTTTTTGGGATAAAATCACGGAACTGATCTAATCTGACACGCAATAACCGGCTTTATGAACTGCGCAACCTCTCAAAATAAACGGCCTCGTTCAGCTGTAATAATAAAGCCAGCGCGTGCGTTTTCGTCGCATATTCCAATCAACCATCCCGTTCAACTATACTTTTTAAAATGCGTAGCGGCAAACTTCGAAAAACCTCGCCCGTTATCTCACCCGTAGAAGAGGCCGATCCCGTGGTGGCCACAAGTGATGACGAGGATGACGCACCCGAATCAGTGGGATTTGCCGAATCCAAGGCCACGGCCTTGGCCGAGCTCCAATCCGCCCGAGATCAAATCCAATCCGCGCAAGTAGCCAAAAAAGCAGCGCGAAAACGGAAACTAGAAAAATTCAAGGCCCAAAAAGAGGAAAAACGGAAGAAAGAAGTGGAAAAGCGTCAAAACGAATTGCCCTTGGACCTTTTGGAGAGCCTCGTCCCGAAAACATCAGCGCAGGTTCAACCCAATCAAATCAAGAAATTTGCTGACAATGATCAGGATGAGGATTTCGAGGGTCTGAACTTGGATGATGATGATGATGATGATGATGCTCTGGCTCCTGGCCGGTCCTTTAAGGTTGTCTCGAAGAAGGATCAATCCAATCTGGCCAGCCATGTGCCGCAGGATGTTATCAATTTCAGGACTAACATGCTAAATAACCCGCGAATTAAACGCGAATCGGCCGAAGATTGGATGAATCGAAGGAAAAAAATGAAACAAATTGGTTGTTGGAACAATAAGAAACTGATTAGAAATAAATAACGCTTTTTGAGTGGGTCTTATCCCAGGAAACCTTGACCGATCGTCGAAATAAAAGGTGCGATTGAACTGAAAAAGCACCGATGATTCAATCGACGCGCCAGGGAGTGCTCAAAATTTCATTTTTTTGATGTTTCTTACACTATATTGTGTCAATTAGTAGAGAACAGATCTGGCATCCAACCATTGGATGTCCGGTTTGTTAAACAAGCAGCTATTTTCGTTAGACTAGACCGCAGGAATTGGCATTATGGCACCATTGTATTCGTAGTTTAAGATACAATTGTTATCTTCAAATTTCATTATCAATATTGGCTAGGTTGGCACTGTTCAAGCTAGAGAGGGTAATTTCAAAAAGCAAATTTCCTTCAAGTTGCAACTTCACTGATATTTCCTTTGTTAGGATTAATCAAATAGGAGTTGAAGAAAATAAATGCCAAATTATCTCTTATCTCGACTATAAATGCTCTAATCTCGACCCTCTTCTTTTTCCCTTCGTGCCAGTACTCTTCCATACACAATGTGTTTTTGAGTGGACCTAGGAAAAGAAATTCAAAACCTACAACCTAGGTTTTTACCTTTTTCGGCCGCATTTTGGACAAATTACCTAAAACGCCTTTTTTCGGGAAAAAAACTTATTGGCATTTTTCAGGCTCACTTGTTAAAAATAAACTTGAAATATGGTTATAAATGTGAACAACTCTTCGGATGAAATTTAAAAAAATGGTCACCTCACACCAAATTCAAGGAAGACTTAAAATCTCATGACACCTAACTCGTTGTTTAATTTACAAGAACATGCATTTGTTTTGTAGCTTAGATTTTTGACAACAAATGATAAAATATGAAATCATCTTTAGGACACGTTTTTAAAAACGTTGCAATTTTTTACCTTTTTGAACAAGTTTAATGTTTGTTCACCTTGTTTAATGACTGATTTTGCAACCATTTTTGTACCTTTTTTGTCAGTCTTTTCCACCTTTTGGTTTCCATTTTCCCTGATTTGTTCTACCTTTGTTCTAAGGGCTAATTATGAACTATTAATACTTTTTTGCGGACTTCCTTGCCACTAGTGGGATTGGAATTCCCATTCTATTTTCATATACTGTTTGATCGATCAACGAACTAGAGTTGGCGGATCTGGCAAGCCCTTGCACATAGGTACTAGGTTTGATCAGGAATTTAGTCAAAAAAATTTCCAAGTATGACTTAAAATCTGGTACTGGATCAACGCCTACGAATATTTGAGCTGAGGGCAGCAAATTGAACAATGAAGGAGCCCGAGAAAGAAGAGACTTGGTTTAGAAAGTTCACACGTAGAGTTCAAATTGCTATACCCAAAGCTAGTTATAAGCTCATTGACTTAGATGGAGCTGGAAATAATGCAAGCCTGGGATTATTGCGTTTGCATGTCAATTTCAGGACCATTTGTAAATAGAACAACTTGAAGTGGATGACCCTAAGATTGCCATAAGCCATATGGTTTGTTTTCGTTGCGTCTTGGAATGGCATGCTTATTGGTCAATTCACATTCACATGTCCGAGTAAACTCCCCACTCTGAAGCCTGAAGGAAGCCGCAGCTCGTACCTTGTCAGCAAGGAATGGTATTTTTTTACAAACTACGATTTCTCCTTGGCAAGCTTCCTTTTTTTCCCAAACGTGAGGGTTTTTTTTTCCTCCTGAATCGCTACACTACAATATTATTATTCACGAGAGAGTAACGAGACAACTTTGACGACTCAACATTTTTCGAGTAATAGTTTATTCGTTTCATATTTTACAATGTAAGTGTTGATAATTGTTTTTGTGAAGTGACGTCATGACGGTAGATGCGAATACTTTTTCCCTGTGTCAGGTTTTGGGAGGTCAGTATATGGCCTACAAATATCAATGTGGGAGAATAGCCAAACTAAAACATAAATTACATATCATACCTATAAGGATATCGAATATAGAAACTGTACACTTAAGTGAGGAAAACTAGCAGCTGAGATGTAACGATTGAGTATTTGAACTTTGGTCCGAATAGGAATTCACTGCTTTCCCCCGCAAAACGCAATGACATCATGACATAAATAAAACTCGACAATGTCCTTCTTGTATTCTGATTAGCAATCCGATGCATTGGTCCTCTCACCAGGAGAGTCGGCATTCACTTCGATATAAAACGAGTTATCTTCGCTCTGACACTGTTCATCTTTATTGGGCACCTGAAAAAGACACAATACTAAGTATTTAGTGTTCCCATCTGGAACTGGAACTGAGAACCGTTAAAAAAATCTGGAACTAGCATTTCCAAACCTTGGATATAACAGGTTTTGAGGATTTCTTTTGTGTAGTTATTATTACAGACACAAAAAAACACGAAAAAACTCTATCGCACTTTCCATTTGCAGCATTTCTTTGAACGGAATCATCGATGCAATCCTCATTACCATAAATCATGAAAAGAAGCTTTCTTTCCTTAAGGTAGATCTCCTCTAGGGCATTTTCGTCAAGCTCGAATGTCTATAACGTGACAGGCATTGCCCACTATCTTTTTGGCTTAATTTTAACGAACTTTTTCTTATTTCAGTATTATGACTTAATCATGACATTTCATGAGTTAACATGTCTAAGGCCTGAGAACTGGTTCTTCAAAAAACGGTTTTTTTTGGAAATACTATAAGTATTCATGAAATGGTACAAACATAGGGCAACTGGATGGCAATTTCTGCAAATTGCTGTATATCTAGGGGTAATAAATTGTACCATAAAAACACTCTCTGGTACAGAAGACTCAAAGTTAACCGATACAGATGAAATTCTCTTTGAGTGAATAGCTGATCATGATGCAATTTTTTGTCAATATTTTTACTTCATTCATCTATGGAGCCCCTCATGAGAAAACTCGAAACGCCAGGAATACAGAAGTTGTCGGAAAACATATAATGCCAAATGATCAAAGATATTGGCAATTTTTTGTAAATCTATTTCGTTTTCAAGTAAAATTTAAAAACATTAAACTGGAACGAATTTCTGTATCGGGATGTACAACATTTGAATATCAATATGATTTAAATCACAGACTATAACAAGATTTATTTTCTTCCATAACAAAACGGAAAAGAGTGTACCTAATAATTTTGAACTCTGGAAACAGAGGTTAAAAATTGGCAATACACCTTCAGTTGTAAAATGTATTTTTAACAATTGAGAAAAAAGTAAAGAGCGTTTTAGTGGTATCGAACCCTTACATCAAGAGATTGAACGCACTACTTGCACTACAAATGCAAATATATGACAAGGAAATCTTTGCATAAACATGGCTTCAATCCGGTTTCCTACTATAGTTGATCTGAGTCTGGTCCTGTTTGTCTAAATCCAGCCTTTAATGAGATATTAGATGCTTCTTATAACCTTATTTCTCATTTCTAAAAGGCTTCTTGTCCTGGCAAAAAACCTTGAATTTCGGAAGCGAATCGAACCAAACCCTCCCCCAAGCACTAAAACCTCAAGCTTACATGTCTCTTAAAAACTTGTGCTTCCTTACATTCGTTAAGCGCATTCAACTTTTGTTCAAAGCCAAATTAAACGCGTCCTTTGCTAAGTGGAAAAAATGGGGAACAGTTAAGAATTATACCTTTTTGGCATAAAACATCCAGATTGGAGCGATAAAAGATAAGATGACGACGAACTCCTACCATTTTCACTCGCCTTCATCAGAGACTTTTTTAGGGCGCAGATTGCATGATTTTGAACGTTCAGTGTACTTCACAAAACAACCATTCTAGGAAGTGCTTTATCCGTAAAAACGTACCGTTTGGTTCTTCGCAGAATTTCCTACAAGTAAAGACGAGGAACTCGATTCCGTAGCCACTTCAGAGCGGAGGCTCTCCTCCTTCTTGCTCGGATTCTTGATATCATGATCCATGGCCAAAGCCTTTCCATATTCGGGTGGGGCCTCGCTATCGAAGTCGATCTTGCAGGTGTCCTTGGACTTCTGAGTCCCTTTGGAGGCCTCTTCATAAGTGGGTGGTGGAGAAGGAGGACGAATGTAGGGTTGTGGGATATCCGAAAAATCTGCAAAAAGGTCATGAAAAATTGAAGGCGCCTCAAGAGTCAAATGAACAGAGAGCTTGACATCGGTCGATTACAAAACACGTGACTTGGTTAGTCCGGAAATTTATGTTCCAAAGTTGCCATACAAATGTTCAAAAATGCATGTTAGGGTAAGAACACAGACAATTCAAACTGCAATAAAGAAGAACAATCAAACCCCGAAATAGGTTGATTTTACCCATGTTTTGAAAAAAAAGACAATTTTTCAAAATATTTTGAAACAGATGAATTGCAAAATTTAGATAGAGGGTTCTCCTTTTTTGGTTCGTTAGTAGTTGGTTGTAGAGTCACGTTCGTCATTCGAACGTGCTGAAATAATGATCAACTAGGGGACTTTTTTAACCTTTGAAAA
The DNA here is from genome assembly GCF_007210705.1 of Tigriopus californicus. Lineage (NCBI taxonomy): Eukaryota > Metazoa > Arthropoda > Copepoda > Harpacticoida > Harpacticidae > Tigriopus > Tigriopus californicus. The sequence goes on along the minus strand of NC_081441.1, from coordinate 9,232,680 downwards.
AAATGCTTTGCTACATTTACGATTATATTATCTGTTCACCAGTTGGCAAGAAAGTAAGAATTTTACTTAACATGTCTTAAACAGTCACTTTGAGCACAAATCTAACAACTGAAACGTTTGCAAGCAAATATTCCATTGAAATTACGAGCATAATCAGCCACTGAGTTTGATAATTTTAAACACTTCAATTGTTCACCGTTGTCAAATTCTGCCATTTTTTATCATTAAATATGTTTTAGGTGCTTAAGATTTCAATTGTCACTTCTCTTGGCATGAGATTCAAAAGTGCGGTTGAGCATTAATGGGCGATTTTAATCGCCGTGAAGATTTTACCAGAAAACTAAATGCCAAGTTGTTCAGGACTTACAATCCATCTCAGGGGCGGTGGGTCCTTGATGGATCACGCCCAAGGTGGTGATGCCCATGCTGATCTCTTCGAGGAGATTCTTCCTGAATTGAAACACGACCATGCAGGAGAAGAAATGACCCGCGGCCAAAAAGCCCAAACATATCAGGGTAGTCACGTATTCATGATATTTCATTGATAAGTTCATGTATCCTAAGCAGAGGAAGATGATCAGAAGAACCTGAAATAAGCAAAATATGGTGTGGTTAATGGAATGGTTTGGAGCAAAGCAGGCATAATATGGTTACCATTAATCCACCCATCAGAACTGAATTAGAACATAACCAAGGCACTGTGTGGTAAGGGTTCTTCTTCACAGCTCCATAGATCAGTAACGCATCCGTGATGACTTGCAGAACCAAAACGGCGAAAATACTGATACTCAGATTCGAGAATGCCGACCCTTGAAAATCGGCATTTGTGGCAAACCTGGAAAGTACATATATATAAATGGTCGCATTGGTCTTCTTGGTTGTTGGCTCATGATCATAAATCTACTGAGAATTCTATTCCCATTTTCGTTGACAGCTTTTTTTTTTTTTTTTAGCACTTGACGATAGCGCATTCTTCAGTATAAGGTTTTTCGCGATTTCAAGTAAGAGTTGATGGTCAAATCAATTGAAGCCGACGGAAATGAATGATCATTTTCATTTTACGGTGTGATATAATAAAAGATCAGGCAAACAGTTCGTTGCCATTCGGTATTTTATCTTATCTGCCCTCACTCAAAAGTAATCACATAATCATTGGCTTGTGAGAACAATTTCATGGTACTTTTTTAAGCAGATGTGAACCACCAATTAAACAAATCAATATAAATAACAAAACAGAAATAAGAAACCTCAATTTTTTTTTGGTCGCTTCTTCATTAATTTCAGACAAGAACATCATATGAAGGGATGATAAGACAAACACCTAAATATAGGCAACTAACGTGGCCCAATGGTTAGAGCAGTTCCCTAAATCCAATGAGGTCTTTGGTTTGATTCTCTTAGAATATAGTTGTTGATAAATTTGGCTCTGAACTTTTCTCAGGGAAACATTAAAGGCGAAGAGACAATCTGATACCGGTCTAAACCCTCCGATTTTAGCCCCCCCCATGATATAAAAGAGCTGTTGGTCAAGGTACAAGCTACGAATAGTCAACAAATGAAAGTCGACAAATTGTCAATTCTAAAGAGGAATACGTGCAATCAATAGACCCTGAGTCATCCCTTTTTGACCTTTTCTCCCCTTGGCACAGAATTTTTGGCAATCTTACCAACGATGTCCAATGATCATAACAATGAAATTCATGACGGCCACAACAATGGATCCGGATCGAAGTGTGAGGCAAAAACAGCACCGATTATCCGGTCCAATCATGCTATTTGGAACATTGGATGAAGATCCAGGAGCTACTGGAGGGGATCTGGTTTCGTTGGAGGTCATTTTGGTAAATGACAAGTTCTTCGCGAATCGAAGACAATGTGAAAAAGCAGGAGGTGTAAGAGAGTCTTGTGATGGCTTCGAATGTAACGACACTATCGGAAGTTAGAGATGCAATAAGGCCTAATAGGCCTTTTTAATTGAGCGGAGGAAGCGCCCTCTGCTTCGTCTAGGTGCGGACGGAAACATGCAGAAACGAGAGAATACGCTCTAAGATGCCAGATTTTATCAAGAGATTATTCAATGAACAATTTATTGCTCAAGTACTGTGACACGGTGCATAGGCCATCAACTTTTCTGGGAGACGTTTCAAATTCTTTATGCGTGAAATTCCGAACAAGTATGAATTGTAAACAATCATTTTACAGCAGGTCGTATACTGTAAGATTGATAACGCGTCAACATTGTTCCAACCAAATTTTACTAGGAAAGCACAGTTTCGTAAGTTTTGGCGACTAATCTTAACAGCATTACTTTTTCTAACCTAATGGCACGATATAATGAAAGAAGGTGGTACGCTACAAGTATAAAATCTCTCTCTCTCACTGTTTATCCCTATTTGGATGGATAAAGTGCTTGTAATTTTAACCTTACAGGATTTGAAAGGTCTCTCAGAAGGGTTGGTGGTGTATTTATGGTGTTAGAAAAGATCAGCAATAAATTGGTCAACGAAAAATACCTTGTTCAAGTCAAGCATCTTACGGCGTATTGTTGTGGTTCTCCGTTTGTTTGTCCGCAACGAGAGGAGGGAGAGGAGGATGAAAAGGACTATTAGGCAGATTTTTTAATCCAAAACCTTGAATGGTGCACCAAAAAAAGATGTCCAGAGGGTGCCCACTAAATGAGAGCAATCACAATCTGAAACGGTAACAGCACCCACATGCAAAGATTAGATAGGCTCACAAGTTCACTTTGACACAAATATGGTCAGAATTCGATGAAACAATGAGCGATACTTCTACCGAGAGCCATGGCATCAAACGTCACTCACCATGTCGAAAATAAGAGCTAAATATGAGCAACAACAATATTCTAAGAACTGCTCCAGTTGTTTCCAAACTCAAAGGACATTCAATAGCACTGGCAGTTTGGCTGGGAGCGGCCTTTGTACGTCGTCCGAAGGCTTGATAAACTGCCCTTCAGCCTTCTCTGGATTGGTAAACTCACTCACTCATTCAGTCGCTGACTCACTGACTCAGTTTCAAGTCCAACCAAGGTCTGAGGAAGAGGCAAGGACGCCGACCAAGTTCCCTTTCCCTGCTAGTTCCGCTTGCTCCCCAGCGGAGCTCGTGTTTGTTCCTGATGATGCCTGAATTCGACTACAAGCAGTCGCCAATCTCGGAGGAGCTCTTAGCACTTCTTGCGTTTTCCTTGCTTCGTCATACCAACGCAGCTTGGAAATCCCGGCCTTTTCTCCTGCCTGACCCTGATCGCTATTCTCATTCCCCTCCTCGCTCCCCCACTACAGACGGCCTTAAAGACAAAGTTGGCAGTGGCCTTCAAGGCTCTCTTCTCTCCCTTCTCCCCTCTATCCTGTGACTTCAAGGGAAATGGAACAACATGGAACTGAACTGAGGATCTTATTATGTTTGATTTTGGTCTTATTTCCATCATAAGACTAGTTCATGTGATGGCATTGATCCTGATTGGCAAGCCACTAATCCCTATGTATTCTAAAATGGATTTATAAATTCGGTGTTATTCCACCCTTCATGTCGGAGGAACAGACGGAGCCGCGTGAAGAGGGCTAGAATGGAACATATAAGCAAGTCGAAAAGGGACAGAGAAGAGGGGAAGAGCGGGAAAGCAAAGGAAGAAGAGAAGACCTTGGGACGGAAAAGAGGGGGAAATATGTCCCTGCAGTACCTCATTGCCGCAAGGAAGAACAAGATGGGCCGGCTAGGCTTGGATTTGGATCGGGATTCAAGACAATCATTAGGGATTGACCGAATGCAACCGTACTCTTTTGATTAGGCCCTCGAAACAAACAAGTGTTCTCATGGCCTTGATGGTACCCACAGAATATGGATGGAAAAGCCCCCGACATTCACCTTTCAACTTTTGTTATGACGGTGGAAAGTGTGATCAAACAGGCAATCCGTTTTAAGGTTTTCTGAAGACTAGAAGCTGCCCTTGTGCCATTTCTAAAAGCAGAAAGACCTAGAGTTTAATCACAGCATTTGTCTCATTGATCGATGATTAAAACACCTACCAAGGCACCCAATCAGGCAGGTAAAAGCACGTTTGGCTAGGCAGAATGTTTGAAAGATCAGTCTTTCTATTGATGAATCATACGGGGGCATAAGCTGATAATTTCGTGGCTTTTCCACTTCATCCACTGCTTCACCTCATGACTCCTTCTTAGAACCAATTATATTTTTGCGTGGACCAAATTTCACGAACAAAGGTAATCAGAGGCACTCTTATCTCGGTGATCCATTCCATGTCGTTGCATATGCATTTTCAAGCTAACCCATTCGATATTTTCCCCGAGTATTTAAGATGCCTGATAATTCTTACAGAATAATTAGCTAGACAGAAGAAGTTGCATCGTGATCAAGACACCAAAGAGCTCGGAACTTAGTGCTAGTGATGGAGAAGCGGGCTATTTTCCCATCCTTATTTTAGGGAATAAACAAACTCTAAACACATGCCACACTCCTGTATGGTATTTGTGTTGTGATCGTGCGCGCAAAATTGCACTATGAGCTTGATAATACTTTATCTTGATTTGTAGTCGTCTCGTTCCACTGGAAATTTGAACCTTTACCTTTCTTGCACTAGAACAAAGTGACATCCTCTGTTACTTTTTTTGATTGTTACGTGGAACCTAAGAAAGGTGGGAATGTCATTTGAAGAAGGGAGGAAAGGAGGGGTGGAAAAGTAGGCCATGCTGTCTCATTTCGTGTTTATTCTTCGTCCCAGTCTCACCCAAGTCATTGATCTTGTTTGGGAAAGGGAGCGGAAAGGCGACGCGAAAGGTTGAAGGCTGACGAGAAAAACGCAAAATTGGCCTTCATCCTAGCACACCAGAAGTGTAAGAGGGAGTCTGAGGGGTTGAAGGGGGATCGGCGGTTAAATCGAGAAATGAGACAGGCAAGCGTTGAATTTTTCACTCGGTCATGGTCAACTTTGAGCACGTGTCTCATTGGAGAAGGTTTAGATTGAAACAGAACTTTCTTAGGGAACATGAGGAAGCTCATAAGAAATCTGTTTTAAAGCCAGTTACAATATTCTTCGGGTTAGGTTTTGATCGGACATTTTGAAAAGAACGGTGGATGGTTTAGTTTAGAGCCATACGTATATTTGGACGAAAGATCAATGGAAAATGTGCTCTCCCGAGGATTTTTTTTTGTGGAATATCCCACGATCGAAAGTTGGACTTGGTGTAGATATTCTCAAATTGGCAACCCTGTTTGCCTTCTGTTGCATAACAGAAGAGAAAAAAAGCGCAGTTTTTGAAAAGACTCCGTACGTGACCGTAACAATTGTGAAACAATGTCATGTACATTAACAGCGTCAATAGAGAGGTTCATATGTTATTGTTACCTCTGGCTTCTGCTTGAACTAACGATGAACATTTTCAAACTGAGCTAACACCAAGCAGATGTGAGGGATCCTAAAAATTAAAAAATCACGACAGCGAAGGAAACGCAAAGGACATTACGCTGAGCAATATTCTGATTTGTGAAGAACTCAAGTTGCTTTTGGAATTTCATTGTTAAATCTTATAAAATGCATTTGCGTTAAATCCTTGGGTTTAGTTCTTGACATTTTTAAGTATCGTATTGACCACCGATTGCATTGGCCAAAATCCACCTAAGTTTTCCTAAAACCTTGTTTTTTTTGGATGGCAAAGTAGTGCGATTATTAAGCTCTAGATTCACAACGTTGAAGGTCTGCTGTCTTCTAAACAGTACCTGTCACTCGACGAGTTGTTATTTGTCATCTGCTAAATCTGTGCTTGGGTCGATTATGCGATAGTACTGTCCCGTTGATAGATCTTTCATTTAACAAGGCTTAGGCCCTAATACTAAGAATTTTGTAGCCTGGATGGACTTGGACTGATCATTTTTAATTTACATCGAACTTGATCATCACACAGGAGACAAATTCAAATAAAAAATACTCGTCGGGGGTATTTCGCAATGAACATATTCGTTCGCATCATCAAAAAGGTTAATTGTAAAGGTCATCGTCGCCCTCTTCTTCGAAAGCTCCTCCCGTGGGTTGGCCACCACCAGGTTGACCTCCAGCCGAATCCGGGAATCGGAAATTCTGTCCAAATCCTCGACTTTGTTGCAGGGTTTGCGAGAACATTTCGTATTTCTTGATGTCTTGATCGGACACAGATCGGCGGGCAAATCGCATAGCCTCCTCAAAGTGCTTCTTGGACACCTCGCTGATCTCGTCTTCATCCACATCCATATTGCCACCCTATACGAGTAGAAAGAGAACGAATTAATAACGGGAAGTGAGAGTAGTCAAAGGTCAGATACTAATACAAGAACAAAACACAATCCAGTCATTTGGACATTTGATCATGGTATGAGCTCTCAATAGGGTATTAGGAAAGCAATTGAATATTAATAGGTGGATTATTGGAACATAAGCGCTTTTCCCCTCGACCCATGCGTTGGAAAGACGCTTGAGGGTCAAGTCATTCATTCCTCTCGTCCCAAACCCAACTCTCTCAAACATTAATAATCAATCTCAATTCAATAATTACCCCCTTGACCCATTTGGAACCCTTGCGGTTGGCCTAATAAACATATTAACATATTGAATGCCAATAGCTGTGCATGAATATTGAACATGCCATATGAAAGCCTCCGATAAGATACTCACAGCAGCCTGCCTCTCGCGCTCTTTCTTGATATCGTGCTCGATGTTTTCGCGAATGGCCAACTTGCAAGCGCGTTGGCAAATCTCCGTCAAATCGGCACCCGAGAAGCCCTTGGTCATTCGGGCTAAGAAGTTGAGGTCTACGTCCTTAGCAATTGGGGTCTTCCTGAGGTTGGCCTTCAGAATGGACAATCGGGATTCCTCATCCGGCAAGGGGATGTAGATGAGCTGATCTAATCGACCTGGACGAAGAATGGCGCCATCGATGATGTCAGGCCTGTTCGTGGCTCCGATGATAAACACGTTCTTCTTGGCACCCATGCCGTCCATTTCTGTGAGGATCTGGTTGATGACTCGATCCGCAGCTCCACCAGCATCTCCAGAAGAACCGCCACGGCTCTTGGCAATCGAGTCCAACTCGTCAAAGAAGAGCACACAAGGAGCAGCAGAGCGAGCCTAAAATCAGCATCAATAGTTGAGTATACTACGTTCGTAAAAAGAGTTGAAGATGATGCCCTGAAGATAACAACATCGTAACGAAACTTGGGAGGTTTTGAAAAATTCATCGATTTTTCCACTTCATTCACCACATAAACCATGTAAAGGCTCTCATTCAATATAAACAATCTTGTCCCGAGGCCAGTTCTTTAAAGCTCGGACCTCAAAATTAGGGCTTGGACCTTGACCGGTATGAAACTACATACACTTGTGTACGAACTAAAGGATCGTCATGAGAGAACCACACCCTAACCCCGAAGAGGGACTCGATGCTCCAACATGTTGCGACAGACTTGGAACAGGCGCCGTAAGCGCATGCTCATCTCTGTATATAATAATATGCTCCTACTAAATATATACCAGTCTAGGACTTACTTTCAGGATGTCAACTCTATTCATTTCCTGAGCTCGTTATAGTCTCGTAACTTAGCTCGAGCAACACACACTCAACCAAGGTGTTCAGAGAATGCAAATTCTGGGTCACGTCCAATCCTTAACTTGGAGATACGAGCGTTTAAAAAAACTCGCCTTAGTAGTCAGAAAAATGGTCGAAATTGTTCCCAAGGGTCAATATAACTTAGTAACGATTTCAATTCACATCACGATATGAAAGAGAGTTGATTACCTTGTCGAAAATGTCCCGCACGTTAGCCTCGCTCTCACCGAACCACATGGTCAAAAGTTCGGGTCCCTTGATGGAGATGAAATTGGCCTGGCACTCGTTGGCAATGGCCTTGGCGAGCAAGGTCTTACCACATCCAGGGGGTCCGTAGAAGAGCACACCACGCGAAGGCTGCATTCCAAACTTCAAGAACTTCTCGGGGTGCTCCACAGGGTATTGCACCAGCTCCTGAAGCTCTAGCTTGACCTTTTGCAGGCCTCCAATATCGTCCCAACTGACATTGGGCGTCTCCACAACGGTTTCACGGATGGCCGACGGCGTGGATTTGGCCATGGCAAAGCGGAAGTTCTCCATGGTCACGGCTAGCGAGTTCAAGACCTCGGCGTCGATCGTCTCGTCCTCCAAGTCGATAAGATCCATTTTCTCTCGAATTTGTTGCAGGGCTGCCTCAGAGCAGAGTGCGGCCAAATCCGCACCCACGTGACCGTGCGTCTCGGCGGCAACCTATCGGAATGCAATCCCATGTGATCAAAACCCATAAGTCGTCGCAAATTTAAGGATTCTCCCAAATAATTACCTGGTCCAAATCGAGGTCATCGGCCAGCTTCATGTTTTTGGTGTGAATTCGAAGGATCTCGAGTCGTCCAACGGCGTCGGGGATGCCAATATCCACTTCACGATCGAAGCGACCGAATCGTCGGAGGGCCGGATCAATGGAATTGGGACGGTTGGTAGCGGCCATGACCACCACGTGGGATCTCTGCTTGAGTCCATCCATCAGGGTAAGCAATTGGGACACGATGCGTCGTTCCACTTCGCCATGGGTCTTCTCTCGTTTGGGCGCAATGGCGTCCAACTCGTCGATGAAGATGATGGCGGGCGAGTTCTTCTCGGCCTCTTCGAAGGCTTTCCTGAGGTTGGATTCGGATTCTCCCGCCAACTTGGACATGATTTCTGGTCCGTTGATCAAAAAGAAGAAGGCTCCGGTCTCGTTGGCCACGGCTCGGGCCAACAGGGTCTTACCCGTGCCCGGAGGTCCGTACATGAGGATACCGCGGGGTGGCTTCACTCCGATGGCCTTGAACAGAGAAGGATGCCGAAGGGGCAGTTCGACCATCTCTTTGATTTGAGCCAATTGCTTGCGGCACCCGCCCACATCGTCGTAGCCGATGGCGTTGAGCGAGTCCTCCTCCTCTTCGCGCTTGACGGGTTCGCCATCGCAATGAATGAGCGTGTCCGGGGCCACAATACAGAAGGGCGCGGGATCCGTCTCGATCACCTTAAACTCGACAGCTCTCATGCCGCCACGGACCTTGAAGATGTCGCCTTTGTGGACCGGTCGGTAGGCCTCAAGGAAGTAGGGCTTGAGGTAGACCTCGAACCAATTGCCCGTGAGTCCTTCGATGGTGTCGTCGATGGGCAAAACATGGATGCGCTTGCCGTATTTGGCATCCGGACACTCTTGAATGGCTACCACATCACCTAAGCGAACGCGGAGGTTGTTCCGGACGACGCGATGCATGCGGACCTAAACATACGGAACGCATGAAAAACAATGAGGAACCAGTACCATGACTCTGGTCCTACTATACATACCTTTTCGTCGGTGACAGTCTCGTCTTGGAGGACGATGCATGCGGTCTCTTTGCGCTTCTTGCCCTTGAGCAAGACCGTGTCGCCGCGGAACAAGTTGAGCTCGTCCATCTTCTTTTGGGAGAGCCCCACGACCGTGTTGTCGTCCGTGGTGGCATCTTCCACAATGAGACGGTTCGGGCGATCCTTTCGCTTCAAAATGGCCGTGGACAGGTCGCTCTCGCTACACGAAAAAAGAGCCAATTTGCCATGAGTTTAATTGATTGAAGATGAAGGGGCAGTGGAGGCTTGATTTTAAAATAAACTCGTCCCTGAAAACGGAACTCAATGCTCTGATCTAGAACTGATGTCTCGCCCCGAGTTAGTCATACCTAGTCCACTTTAGGTTGACTACATAACCAATGATATAGGACCGATAGGTCTCGTAAATCTTAGGGCTGGACCAACATTACAAAGGAACGGTTGAGCTATATCTATTCCTGGGGACTATTTCAGGGAATATTTTCCATTTTTTTTCCATTTTATGTCAAACTAGCATTACCAGACGCATGCAATGGTTTAACTGGCTTTCAAAATGGCTAGAAAGACCGATATGTTCATAAGTATAGTTTTTTTGTATTCTATCAATTTCATATTTTTGCCAAAGTCTTATCAGTAAAGGATCAGCCCCAAATTTAGTACCTCATGGTCAACCCGCCATATTTCGTTGTACACCTTGGATCTTGAGGTGTTTAAGCAAAAAGAATATGGTCATTGACACATTAGGGCATAAAGTTCTAAAACAATGAATAACTAGATTAACTGGATTACTTTCATGCCAATCCAACAACTGATTAATGCTCTTTAGTGTCCTCTGCTTTATTTGGGTTGGCTTGAGCATGTCTAGTTTTAAGAATTTGGATCAATATTCATGGATCAGTTGTGCTCCATTGAGTACTTCAAAGAATTCGTCAATAATCTTAATTAATAACTAGTTCATATTAGTTGGCCAATTTTAGGTCGATGCACAACCCTTCAAAGTATAATGCTAAGTAAAATTGAAGTGCTCTTGGTCTTGGTTTTTTCTTGGAAGGGGTGCGGGTCCGAAAAAAACTCTAGAGTGGTTCCAAGTGTATCATATGCATACTTTATCACCTTGATACCCTCTTCTTAGGGTATTTATTTTCTTGGTTTGTTTTTTCACGGCTTTTCTACCCGCTACAGCGAATGTTTATCCCCAGTACTATGAAAATGAAAGGTTATAATTCGTCTATTTATCACCTTTCAATCTTTGTATGATATTTGGTCTACCAACGAATTTGAGTTGGCAGACCGAGCTAGTCCTTGAATATAGGATTGATCAGGAATGCTATCTAAAAATTTGAAAAATAAAAAAGAATCCAAGATGCAACGCATCAAGTACGAGAAAACAGGAGCAAGAACCAGTGAGCATCTCATCAGAAACTGAGATGTCATATAGTTGTAGTGATGTATGTAGTTGATCTCTGGACCTTAGTATCCTTCTATAAAACTGTAACCATAAATGTTGGCTACCACACATTTTTGGACCCAATTGATGGAGGGTACGTGTCAAAACAAAAAATATCCATTGGTCCCTTGGGAAACACTTCTTTTGAGAATTGAAAAGAGTCAAAAATAAAGGGTTTTCCTAACCGGAAGTCATTTTTTCCGATTTTCAAACTGAATTCTTTCTGAATAAGAAACGAAAAAAAATCAGGCTATTTTACCAGTTCTGGCAGGTCGATTCGCATTAAGGGCGGAAAGAAATGTAAGAAGGCCTGCTGAAAACCTGGTTGAGGATTGAAATCGGGCTACAAAATGTACGTTAGTTAGTACGAAGATGGTTCATGTAGGGTCAGCGCCGTCTCCATCTGATCAAGTCCAGCTTTTCAAGGGGCACCTAATTTCGGTCCACCCTGTACATTTGTGTGTCGAGCTTGATGCTCTGCTCTAGGGCATTCATCCTCGTTTCTAGACCCCCCAGCCTCACTTTCAGGTACAGTGCGTTCATAATAACTTAATCTACACTACAATGGTCATCACTCTCCTTCGGCCCTGCCTGATCTTCCACCCTATATCCCTCTATATTCTTAATTTGAAGACGCTTTAAAGGCCGAGCCATCCGGCCTTTCTGGACCCAACTCTCCATCGACTTCTTTGTACGGTAAACGACAGCTGACTCAGCATGAATTGCCGATTTTGAAAGATTTTCAACCCCCCCCTGTCTCGCCTCTCTTGTGCTCTGGGCTCCGCCTTCCTCAGCCATCCGGGGC
>NC_081441.1:9201254-9220948 GCF_007210705.1 Tigriopus californicus | reverse complement strand
TTACTTTCCCATTTTGCGGTGTTTTAGTTCTCCAAGTGGTCGCTCACGGTCTCTCTGTCGGAAGTCACTCTTCGACAACTGAGATTGCCATACAAAAGCTGAACGGGGCTGAGTGCTGATACAGAGGCAGAACTGTCTCGAAGGATTACATGGACGACGACGAGTCACTTTCAGGGTGACCGGGCTTGATCTGGAGGAGAGGAGACCGACCGGTGTGAGGGGCAGAGATGGGCATTTTTTGCCCACTGCCTGACTGGTCCTGGGTGTGGAATCCCTGAGTAGTATCTTTGTGGCAAGAGGTATGTCTCATTGGATATATATGTAACGTAGATGGTTGTTAATGGAAATAATTGCACACATGGCGACATGGCTGGAGGCTTTAGGGTAGTTGTGTAAAATGGTTTCTATTAACTGGGGAGTCCTGGAATGTAGGACCCATGCGGCGTAAAGTAGAAACATGGACAACATTGTTCTAGTTAGCCTGGAGCACTGATGATGAATTCAAGATGGCTTAACTTGCGCTGGCTGGACCTTGAGTAAGATGGAGGTTACTGTTAGAGGCACAACTTTAGTCTTTGGCAGATTTGGGTGAATTTTCAATGCATGGCTAGATTTACAGGGTATAAAGAAATTAAGGGCCCCCTTTGTGCCTTCTGAAAATCTTTCCACCGCCCTCAAAGAATTGCTGGATCATATTGAGTTGCACCATTTCATTTGAAGGCATTATTAAAAGCCTAGTCTTTACCTTGCCTTCAGCAGTCCTTTAGCTTTGGTTATGACCTTAAGATTATGCTCAGTTGAATTTTTGACCACTGTTTTTATGGAAAAGAATGAGAGGGTTGCCAAATTGCCTTTAGGCTTAAATAGGCCATGTCAAGTGAAAGAAATTCAAGGAAAATTGTGGTCCAGCACCCTGATTTTGGGCATTTTGGAGAGGGAAAGCCAAGCCAAACATCACAGTCAACTTGCACCATCCACCCATTGAATTTCCAATAATCAAGTGATGTTTAGTGAACTGTGTTACAAAATCCAACAAAATGAACATGTTTGTTTTAATTCGGCCAACGCACTATCAAATTGGGTCAATACCTTCATGCTATTTGCTTAGAAGGGCAGGTAAAATGAAATAAATGTTAAAATTCAATGCATGCACAGTGCGGTTTGGCCAAAAAAGGGGTGTCAGATCACTCTATTTCAAATACTTGTTTATTACAAAGCTAACTGCTAGTGACAATTTGTCAATTTTGTTTTTGTTATGGAAGGATAGAAGGGCTTTGCAACCTTTGGTCATAATAGTTTCATTATTTCATGACAGAATGACTTTTGTTCCAGTTTTGAATTTGACTCTAATTAGCTGCATTCTTAAGCATTTCAGTGCATTACATAATGCAGATTACAAATGGAGGTAAGTTGTGGTAGAGAAATCTGTTATTGGTGCCAAAACATGTTTCCTCTGAGTCATTTCTTGCTTGAATATGATAGAATTACACAAAAACACATAAATGATCTTTGATCATTTTAATTGACAAAACATATCAAGTCATGGGCCAATTTGTTTTGATCTTTGGTATTTTATATCTAAACGCAAAACTATAAAGTAAATTACCTAACTACTACAAAGATGGGTGCACTAAACTTTACACTTTAAAAATCTGTTTAAGAGCCAAAAAAATTCGTTCAATTTTTGCGCCTTTTTGTTTCTCACTTGACTTGCTTCAGTTGCTCACTGTAAGCTAAAATTCGATTCCAATGTCAATGAAATACAAAAGTTATATTCAATGGAAAACCTATTGGCTGCCATTCTTGAACTTCATGATCGCGGTTTGTTGTCAACTGACATTTCCAAGACCTTGAGATGCTCCAGGTCAACATTTTATAACACAATAAAGTTCTGACATGAGACCAGGGACATCAAGAAGCGCATGACAACGCCAAGTTCTGTCAGATCATTAGCCAAGATTTGGAATGTTAAATCTGTTATAATGTCCAATCCAATTTGGAGCATCTCAGTGCTGGCCAAGAAGTTTGTCACGTCTGGCTGCTCCATGGGCCGGGTACAAAATAAAGACCTTAACGCCAAGTCAAGAAACAGAACAACTAGACATCTGATCACTTATGAGGCCAAGGAACGCCAGTTTGAACACTGCAAAAAGGTTCTCAAGTATTTGAAGAGGAAACCAAAATAATATGTGTTGTATTTCGGCAACAAAAAAATCTTTACAGTGGACGCCCTCACCGACCCCAACAACCACCACTACATCTCTGACAAGGACTTTGGGCAAGTCCAAGCCAATGCCAATGTCAAGTATAAGTTTAGAACAAAGCACCCAGCAGGAGTCATGATCCTTGACGTGGTTCCCAGCACCGGCCTTGTCTGCCCTCTGATCTTCATTGACATGAAAGAGTGGCTCAATGCCGCCTCCTACATTGGCCTCCTTGACTGTCATGTCTTGCCTTGGGCTAAAGCTAGCTTTGGAGATGATTTTGTGTCGATACATGGTGGTGCTCCTTGCCATACAGCAAAGGCCATTCAAAAATACACTGAAGACAATTTTCCGGATTTTTGGTGAATGAACATATGGCCACCCTCCTCGCCCAATATGAGCCCATTAGACGGTAAACGTTATTCTCCACTGATTAGTTGGCGGTGCTAATTTTTTAAACTTAACTTAACCTTATCAAACCTAACCTAACCTTACTTAACACGATATCAATAGCCTTTAAGGTCTCTCTCCAAATCTTTCTAACAGTTTTTCGCAAATTTAAAAATGAGCACCGCCAACTAATCGGTGGAGAATAACGTTTATCCCATTAGACTATTCTATCTAGGCGCACATTGAGGCCAGGGACTGTGCCAAGCCACATGGCAGCAACAAGGCTCCTGAGAACAACATCAAGAGAGTGGACCAAGATGGATTCCAGCTACATCAAAAAGGTCTGCTCATCTTTCCTCCGCTGTATTGATGCTACCATTCACGAGGGAGGAAGACACATTGAATAAATTATATCCAATTATATTAATTCAAAATCTTTGAGATAAATGTCTTTGTCTAAAAGTTCATTTTGACAATGAAGTGTCAACGTTTATACTATTGTAAATAGTATTAAGTTTAGTGCGCCCACCACTGTTGCTACTGCTACAAGTCATATTTTTTGGTCAACTCAACGGGTGGCTAAAAAAAATTACATGGCATCTGACCAGGTTTGCGCTTCCTATGACAGTCACCTTTGTCATATTATGGTCGGCGTTGTGTTAGCTCACGGTCCGTTCTCAGACTCAAATCGACCCACCACGAATGGCCGGCAGATCAAGCCAGTGACGCCAAAATGGACTCTCGTCACTTAATCACAACCAAATCAACAACTTAAACATTCCATGCTCAATCATAACACAATGTCAATCCACTTTTAGGATTTGTATTTTATTCTTTCGTTCAAATTTCTGTCTCGTTTCATCATGTCTATTGTACATCTGACATTTCGAATTCAATTCGGTGCCTGTCATTAAGGCAGCCCTATGATGACGAAGGGACTGCCCCCACGCAGCTGTGCCAATTTTCGGTTTAAATGTCCGTGCTAGGCCAAGTGTGTACCGTGTGTACCCCACAGATCTGTGGTGTACCCTCTGTGCGGGTGTAAACCCAGGGTAGCCATTTTGTCATGACTATAGTCACGAGTTGCCTGGCCTTCCAGTATTTTTTCTTAAAAAAAACATCGGCTTCCGCTCAAGCGTCAATTCTTTTTGTAGTTAATTAATAGAGTGTAGATCGAAACATGTTTTAATGAAGAGAAGAATGCAAGGCTTGGTTGTTTTTTCGACAATGTTTTTGAGACACGAATAGCACTTCCTTGATGAATAATTTTCTTTTTTAACTGTTATTGCGTATTTTTTTATTGTGATGGCTGTGACATTTTCACCAGACGGTATTTTTGAGAATGATTTTTCTTGTTACCCTGGACGTCTTTTCAGACCACAACGTCATTTTCAGTGTTTCCATAGCTTAATATGAATTGCTTTTTTTTTAATCAGACACTTTCAGGTATCTAGGATAAGGTAGGAAATTAGTGGAAGAAAATAGTAAGAAATTACAAATCAAATAGTCACCTTTCATGTAATTTCACAGTATTTACAGAAAGTAGCTTGGTGATATCTAAGTCAGATTGCACAGTGGTGATAAACAAGTTACATCAGGAAAACTGATAGCCTATGGCCTATGATTAAAATTTTGAAGCCACTGAAACTCAGGAAGCTTCTATTATTTGCCTTTTTTTCATCAATTGCTGGTTTTCCTTTTAACAAAAATTGGATAAATCATGTAAATGTAAAGCAATCCAATTGATGGTAACAACGCCAAAAGATTACAGTTCATTCCATTGTCGCTACATCACGTACATCATTTACCTCTTCAACCCTCATGGTTTTTATTTTCCTCAACTTTTTCATACTTGCATGCCAAAATAAGCGTTTCAAGTTGTAGCATGGGCCACGATTTTATCTTTATTGGTCAAAGCAGTTACATGTCACATCATTCTTTCAGGATTGAACCATAGCGGGAGATTCCGCGCTTTTGATAGTTTGATATCAATAGAGAGACTGTTTCTTGTGTGTTCAATTCTAAACAGAAACAAAGGCTTCTCTCGTCTCTTTAATAAGTAGTGCCTCTTTTTGATCCATAATGGCCGCGGGACTCAAGGGTGAGTAATCTAGGAACCATTTATGAGTCATCCCATCGTATGCACAGACCAATATCGAATAAATAGAACTGGCTCAAATAAATCAAATCCCACCACTCAACTGAACAAGAACGTGTGTGTCTTGATTCAATCTCAATCAAAGGGGAATGCTATAAAATGGGGTTTAATTAAATCGAGATCAAGTACATGAAGTGTAAGACAATGAGATGCCAAGATGGAGATGGATGGATAATTTTTCATCCAAGCCGAATGAAAAATTAGCCCAAATATGTTCAAGAACATATAAAGCCTAGTTGTTGTATGAGCTTGATCAATTGTACAAACCATGAACCACTGGAGCATGCATGGTTCGAGATGCTCGGGTCTAAAAGTAACATATTGGAAGTGGATAAACGCATTGTGTTTTCCTTCAAGTGAAACGCACCCCAGGTTGTTTTCAATTGAATATTCCAATTTTCAACTTGATCGAATGATTGCCTCTCAAAGCTCAATAAATAACCAGGCACAAATTGAATGAACTCGCCCTCTTCTTGTAAACACTCTCCAGTAGAGGGCTAGCTCAATTATTTTAACTATGTAGAATTCTGTCGTGATCTTTGAATTTCATGTTTCAGCTTAATCGCATGACTAGGTCAAAGGTTATGCCCCTCTTAAGTTGTAGCCATTCGGGGGGGGGGTCCATTTTACTTGAAAAAGAACGCAAATTTTCGACTAGAGCATCCCCCTCNTTGAAAAAGAACGCAAATTTTCGACTAGAGCATCCCCCTCCATATGTCAGTGGTTCATGCCCAAATTGGTTTTGCTTTTTAGCTGTGATAGATTGCTTTGCAAAGCTAAGCCTGCTTTCTTAGAATCCTCTTTTAAAGTTGTGAAGCATCTTGTCTAGGACTTTATCGCCCTGAATTGAAGTAGGAACGCACGTGGGAAGCCCCAGAAATGTCAAAGACTGTCTAGAATGCATTGAATGATAGAATTCAAGGACCAATCGGTCTTGGGTTTGGGGTAATCAAAACAAGTTTTGGCCCATCAAAGTCTTGATAGGAAAAAGGCCATTCTAGTGTTGATACATTATAATTCACCTAGTCGATACTATGATTTAAATTGATTTAGGGATTCCTAGGCTGCTCCTCTGAGACCTCCCTGTCATGAAAGAAAGACAATTTGTCATCATTCTTCTGTTCCAGCTTTGGTTGGCTTGGCCTTTTTGGGCTCCATTGGATTGCTGTTTTTGTTCCTGGCCTGTGCTCTCCCGTCCTACAAGTAAGTATGAATGCTAAAACTCACAAACAACGGCATTCATCATGGCATTGGATACCATTTTATGTCGTGTGCCCTCTCAGAGAGTGAATTCTTGATTCAAGTCAAAGACCATAAATACTGACCCTAAATCAGGCACACTGATAGTCTAGGTACGATGGAAGTTAACGGTTAGGATATGTTGTGAGCCGACTTAAAACATTGAAAGTCGAGAGAAAGGCTGATTTGACTTATAGTAGGTGGTCTTTTTATTTTGATGATACGGTTACGCCCACGACCCATCACAAGTCGAAGTTGGGTGCGGCATCCACCCAAGCCTGGATGATTCCCTTGAAAAAGAAGTAAAAGAAAGCCACGTAGACAATGAACATCACCGAGAAAAGCCCGGATAAAGCCAAGTAATGCCAGCGTTGAGTTTGTGGGACAGGAGTTCCACCAGTGCGACTACGGGTACTCGGATCCTTGCTTTCAGGAACTTTGATCCCTTGAGTCTTGATATCAAAATCTGGAGTTGCCTCCAGCTCCTGCGGCACCAGTAGGGTCACATGTCGCGATTTTGGAGCTGCGGTTTCGTGAACATCTTGCGGATTTTGCATAGTATCGGCATCTGGCAAAGTCGTCGAGTTTGAAGCTGTTGTGATGCCTGGTTGTTGGACCACCAGAACCACCCGTGGTAAAGTCGACCAATCTAGAGTCTGGGTCTCGAGAGCTGTTCTTTCTTGAGAGTCCTGCGGGACTGCAAGAGCCAAATGTTGTGAGGCAGACTTGTTTGAGACCGTACTCTCGACAGTTGGGGTCGTAACAGTCGTGGTCACCTCAGTCTCTACCGGCTTTGGAGTAGAGATCGGTGTCGAGACTGGCTGCAACTTGGACATTCTGGAAGTTACGTTTTTACGTAGCTGCTTTTTTGAACCAGTAGAAACGGATCAAATCCAACGAGTACTGAGCGCAAAACAGAATGCCAGATATACGGCCTGATGAAGAAAATTTGAATAGGAATAAGAGCCAAAGAAAGAAATCCGTAGATAGTCTGAAAACTAAGGAAGGTTGTGAGGCATACGGGAATCAACCGCGATGTATGTTATTCTCCCAATGGTAAGCGTCAGTCACTTTTTTGTCTAGAAAACGGGTTGGAGGACGAAAGAGGGACATTATAAACAGTATCGGTTTTGTATTGTTTGATAATTATGACTCAGGAAAAAAAACATCAATTCAAGTCTATTTTGAAAAAAAAGTTTCGTTTAGTTCCGAGCACATTTTAGCACGGTTACCCAACTGATTGAACATATTGAGCGGGTTATTGAGGGACTAGAGAGTCATGAATCAGTTGATGTAGTTTATCTCGACTTTGCCAAGGCCTTTGACAAGGTAGATCATGGTCTTTTAGTTAACAGGCTCCATGAGGTTGGGATCCAAGGCAAGGTTCTCAATTGGTTAAAAAGTTTCATTTCTGGTAGGAAGCAATTGGTTAAAGTTGAGAGATCCCTTTGTGACATACATGATGTCAAGTCAGGTGTTCCCCAGGGTTCGATCTTAGGGCCCCTCTTGTTTATAATATTCGTTGCCCCGCTTCAAAAGCTTAGTATTACTGCCAGTCTCTCTTCTTATGCTGACGATACAAAGTTAGTTTCTGGTAGGAATGGCCAAGATTCCAGTAGCCTTGCAAAGGACTTAGATCGAATCTACTCTTGGGTAACTGAGAGTAATATGGTCCTGAACGGAATGAAATCCCGCTCAATGACATTTGGGTCAACTCCTTTAAATACTCCACTCGTAGATAATGGAGGTAAAGATATTGAGTAGGTCTCATCTATGAAAGATCTAGGTGTAGTCCTCCAAAATAATGGAAAGTTCGATGAGCATATCCAGTTGAAGGTGGGTAAGACTTTTCGAATGTGTGGTTGGATATATCGCACGTGTAAGTCCAGAGCTAACATCAAGACGCTAAAACTGTACAAGTCGATTGTTCAGCGAATATGCCTCGCCCATTTGGGCTCCATTGAGTTCACCAGGTTTGCAAAAGGTTATTAATTTTCCTCCCATTCCTGAAGTCGTTTCACATTTTTTAGTAAACATAACAAATTAACACTTAAAACATATGTTTTGCTCTGTTTTTCATGTTTTTCTTTCTATATCTTTTCTTGGTCTCTTCTTTTCTTATCAATTCGAACCGATATGATTTCCTACAAGCCTTTCAAATTTCATTTTGTATGTCTTCCAACTCACGTCTTCTTCAAAAACGCCGATGTGCTTCGAACCATTGTGAGACAAAAGGGCTCACCGTCTGCTGGGCCGGATGGTATTCCTATGGTGGTCTTGAAAAGGCTTGGTGGAGCGGTTGCAAGACCCCTGNCCAACTCAAATTCGTTGGTAGACCAAATATCATATAAAAATTGAAAGGTAATAAATAGACGAATTATAACCTTTCATTTTAATAGTATTGGGGATTACATTCCCTGTAGCGGTTAGAAAAGTCCGTGAAAAGCAAAAAAAAAAATCTGTTTTAGCTAGGGGAAAATATCTTGTTCTCTTGTGTAACCAAAGAAAATTTTATCTAGTCAAACGTGAACATTTTAGCCCTTAGCAATAAAATCAGAAATAAGAATGAAAAAATAATATTATAAGAAACTGCCTGTCTTTCATTTTTGAGAAAGCTGCCAAGCTGTATTAGGGCAAAATATTTGCCAGTTTCTGGCATAACGTTTCGTCCGGACAGTGATTTTCATTTCATTTTTCTTGTTTCCATCCAGTAATTGGTGGCCCATGTTCACCATCATTTTCTACGTGCTCTCGCCTCTGCCATCACTCATCACACGTCGCTTCACCGACGATCTCTCATCCACTTCGGCCTTGAAAGAGTTCTGCTACTTCCTCACCACGGGCATTGTCTTGTCCGCATTTGCTCTGCCCATCGTCCTGGCTCGAGCTCCCTCAGGAGCCACCGGCGAAGAGACAGTGGTACGAGATGACCGTGGAGTTGGTCCTGAGTATATACTTGATCTCATAATGTTCTTGCTTTTACTTTTAGATTGCCACTGGGGCTTGTTTCTTGGTTTTGATGGGCAATCTGGTCATGTTCTTGACCATCTACGGCCTATTCATGATCTTTGACAATGAGGACGGGTTTGAATACTCCAATTGGGGCAGCGGATTCTAAATGCCCCGATGTTACTATGGTTTTATGGCCCTTTTTCCCCCCTTCATTTCTTGAACATTTCTTTTCAAATCCTTGTCAGAGATTTATGGTGGTCGAACCAGACAATATCCCACGTTAGATGAAGTCAACGAGTATTTGCTTGATATGCTTTTTGTTCTTTGATCAACACCCGTTTCCATTCAGTTTCTTCTATTTTCATGTTTCTGTAGCGTGCAGTTGATTCAATAAGGCAATGTTAGAGAGATTACTACATACAATAACTCAACCACAACTGTTCTGTCTTGCTGTGATAGTAATCATCAGAAAAGTTTGTATTTGTAACAGGATCATTCGGTCCAACCTCCCCTCATAAAAAAAAACTCGATGTATCACTTGATTAAGAATAAACATGATCAGATCAATTTATCAAATCTTGGGCGCACTCCGATCTTTGGTTTCTGCCTTCCTTAAGGAGCCCTTTTGAAACGATGCGATCGAACCCAAAAGAGCTGATCGATTGGAATTTGGCGCCACATGCCCAGGAGCATTTTGTTCTTTGATCTCGTCTTTGGGCATCTTCGATGGTGCAGGAGGGGGAGGGGGTGGGTGTGACGACGGTAGTGTACCACTTCCATTACCTACTTTTCTCTCGGTTACCACCGCTTTAGTAACAGACGGTGGTGTAGGATGGATTGTAGGAGTGACCCGCGTTTCGTTGCGGGGTACAGAAAGCTCCCTCAAAAGTTGTCGCTTGCGCTTCTCTGTGTTCGAGTTTAGGACGGATTTGCGTCTTTGATCCCGTTGATAAGCCTTGAACTGGAATTGAAGAGAATCTTTATGTATTTGAAAACTTAAAATGGTTAAGGCATTAGCAATCAAAACTGTAGTCAAAATCATTCAGCTAATCAATCGTCTTTGAACGCCTAACCTAACCTCTATTAATAGCCTTCTTACGCCGCACGAAATATGGTTACGTTCTGCACTTCAGAGGGCGCTTTGTGAATCAGCCTCTACCAAATAAACGGTCGATTTGGCCGATTCTTCTTTATTGAATTAAAATGCGCTTTTGTCGTGTTTGGCATATTCTATCCAAATCTCATGTAAAATTAGTGACCCAGGTCACATAATGTCCGGAAAACAAATCGCTTTCATGACATGTCACGGGTAGTTTGTTTAGCAATCTTTCTCTACCTTATTTTTCTACCTACTCATAATCATATTATTTATTTTGACAATACTCTTTATGCACCCCAGGGAGTGCTGGAGTCGTCTCGAACAATAAACAATAAACAATCCATCGTGCCTCTCCCCGTTTTGTATGAGCTATCTGACGATGCAAATAAGGGCCCTTATTGATCACAAGAAGAGTAGAATTTCCTTCATTTTTTGCCTCCTTACACATGTTCAGCGCTTTGAGCATGTCGATCCAATTGATAGAGTCGATAAGTCCTTTCCACTTGGAGGGAAACGCCATGCGTTCCCGTGAAAATGTCAATTCTAGACTCTAACATCCCCGCCCATATTCAACTGGTTCGTGGCTAAGGCTAATCTCGCACTTACTAATTTGTGGTCGGTAGTGAGGCGTTCTTCAACCGCTTGCTTCACTTTGGCAATCACTTCTTTGGTGGATTGAGAGAACTTGAGCGTTGGTGATGAAAATGTCTTGTTTCGGAAATCGTTGAACCATGGGTGATGGAGAAGGGAATCAAACGAGGGATAATCCGACGCTTTGGTAGATTCCAACGATAGAATGGACCAGAGTAGAGAGTCTGGAATTGCATGGTAAAAATTGAAAAACTCGCCAAGAATATTTTCTTGCACCCTTCTTAATTCTTCTTACTCATTTCTTCAGAATGTTTTGAGAGAGCCTCTTTCATTGTGGTTTGGTTCAAAGGAAAACCTGTTGCAAGTTCGAACAGGACATGCCCGAAGCAATAGACATCAAAATTAGCCAATGATTTTGAAGGTTGCTTCAGCTGCACTGCCCATGGGCGATAAAACCCTGGTAATCCAAGGAAGAAGTTCTCGAAACTAGCAATCTTTACATTTCCCCCTCCAAAATGAACGTTGGATGTCGTCAGGTTGCCTAGAAAACAAAGAGGTTCATTGGCTAGGTTTTAGTGAGTTTGTTCAAATGTTCCGCTTAAAATATAGGGTTAGCTCTCGAAACCTAAACATCTTGTTTGATGAATAACAAAATAATCGTATAAGCTGGAGTTACCATGACCAAGGCCCTTGTCGCGAAGAAACATCAGCCCATGCAACATTTGCCAGCTCATTAGACACAAATCGGGCTCTGGAAAAGTCCGGACCTTTTGCGTCTTAACGTACTTCCGAAGAAAGGGCGATTTTGGTCGGGATCCATGCATGATATCACGGAGAGATCCCAAGGGACTCATATATCGAACAAATACACCCCCAGCATTGGACAAGGCACATGCGTGGACAGTGCTCAGATAAGGATGCTAAAACGGATATATTTAAGGACTAGTGTGAAAAAATGAACATAAAAAAACATTACCTCCATTAGCGACAGAGATCTGCATATGCTTTGCATTGTCTTCTCCGACAGCTGGTTTGCTAAACGAAGTTGGCTCCACACCAAGAACATCTCATCGTTGGACCCGGTTGGTCCCTTTACCTGTGAAGAGCGGCAGACAATATTTATTTCTGTGGGAAATCTCTCCATGAAGAGAGGACTTGAACCTGAAAGAAAATCTTCCGGGTTCGCCATCCCATGTTGTGAAGGACTCTCTCGATTTGAATTGACTCATTGGCCCGACAGAAATTGGACACGGAATGCAAAGCCAGGTCTAAAATGAGTATCAGTCATTGCAGAGGTTCAAAACATCGAATTGACGAACAATACCTTGGAAATTATCTCGCCAGGAAACATCATCTAGAAATCGTTTCAAAGCCGTGGAAGTCCTTAGATAGGGATGAGCTAGAACTTGGTCCAAAAAACCTTGCAATCCGGATTGCCGCGACGCTACAAAATCTTCATCTAAAACAACAGTTTCAACAATTCATCAAAGGAATTCACCTTGTTATGACTAAATTTAACGCACTCACTTAAATTCCCAGTGATTTTCTTAGCAGGGAAGGAAAAATCCAATCCAGAAGATTCCTGAATGACGGCTTTGAGGTTCCTGAAATCCGAATAACGACGCCGCACAGTCCAAGAAAGTAGCTCAAGTTTTTGCAACGAAGATAAGTCCGAGAGCGCATAATTCGCTGACGAGGGAAGATGAGATGTCTGCACGATGTATTCCTGTAAATAATTTTAACAAAATTGCATGCGAGGTACAATGATTGAACGGAACTGGATAATGCCCAGTTATAGAAAGAGTGCAGTCATGAGAAGCGCCATCTGACGCTTCCAACAGGTCGCAGTTTCCAAAAGGACGATCGAGAAAACAGGACGAGAAACATCCTTGTCTCAGGCTCAAGAAAGACAGCCGGCTTTATTTACTTTACGATTTCAAAGGAAAATCCCTGACTACGAGTAATATGCGTATTTTGGCGGTCTCGAGCAACCAGATACTCAATGAAAACGTGATTATCATACCTCCAAATTTCATATTGGTTAAAAACAGGGCAGTAGTAACGAAATGACGGTTATTCGCTCCTTTTTTCAAAATAGGAACTGTAGTTCCATTACATTTTAAAGTGCTGTAATTGTGACGTCCCAAAAAGTACATAAATTACTCGCTACTCGTTCCTTTTTTCATGCTCCAGAGAGTCATTTGATTTTTCGTCTCTCTCTTGGCAACTGAGGAAACTTGAAGCTTTCAGGCAATCTTAGAAATATATATTTTTTCATACATCCTAAAGAAGGGTTGAAAATTGTGCTTGCTTTTATCAGCAATGATTGTGATTGTGGTTTCAAATCGTGTTATATTTGCACTACTTTATTGTTTACTTCTTGTCATTCAAATAGATATAAAGAAAGTCCAAAGATGTCTCACTAGGAACATTACGCAATTGAGAGAGCTCTCGTATTGGGAGAGACTAAAAAAGTTGGGACTGTACACTATTCAAAGAAGGTACGAAAGGGTATCTGATACTGTACGTTTGATAAGTTATCTTTTTATTGGTGTAATTTTGAAGATATTAAATGCAAGGATTAAGTGATGTTTTGAAGCCGCATGGTTTGTTTTCCTTAAACTTCAAACACTTATCAAGAAATAGCTTCAATCGAGTACACTAACAAACACTAATTTGCAAATTCCAAAAGTGGACAAACTTGAATTAAGTCGAATCTGCTCTAATGTTCCATTCGTTGAAAAAGCAGTTTTTGCCCATTATCGACAATCACTCCTGAAAATTTCTAATTGTGTTTTACTTACAACAAAGCCTCCTTTTTCGTTAGTGTCGTTTCCAATAATCTTGACTTGGAATAATAAAGCTTCGTCAGGTCCAAGGCGAATTTTCACACGTTCCAAAGCCATGTTTCTAATCTCTGCAATGCTTTCTATTAACATTAACTCCCCCCAGAGGAGGAGATAAAACACACTGATTGGCCATGTTCAATGTTAAGCACAGTGATTTCATGCCGAAATAATCTTTCACATCCCAAGGTGGTTTTCTCCGTCAAAGTGCGAGAAATCGAACAAGAGAAGTACGAATTGACCCTCCGATAGCAAAAGCCATGAGAAAATAAAGTTATCCGAACTCATATATTGCAATCCTACAAAAGTCATTCGAGATCTAGGTTGTTGGTTGACGGGACAAAAAATCCTTAAAACATTATGGCTTGTCTTTATATCTTTCCTGCCTGCCATCTCTTGTCTTGTCAAAATATTTAGATCAAATTGGTTATTGACATATTTGACCTCATTATTGCTCCAAATCTTTGCACATGCATCAAGTAGAAAATTATCAATGCTATGCAATGTTTAAACATATCGAATTTCAAATACATGTGATATTGCCCGCTAGTTTTCCCTCCCTTTGTGAGAAGCTCTGCCAAATGTAAGAGTGTCGTTTTTTTCTCATGGTTTTTATACCTGTTGTCACCAATTTACCTGCATTTGAACCATTGGTTTTGCTTCTGGGATCCATCCACACCTACCGCTTTGTTATTGTCGGGCTTTGACATGAGATAGAAGTGATAAACCATCAACCATGAAAATGGGTGGAGTGCTGCCACCCAGTTCTGCGGCCTCAATTTTGGTCCAAATTCGATTTTGGTCGGCTCGTGAGGAACTTTTGATTGACCCAAGAGATACTCATGTTTTGCGTTATCACGATAAATCCGAAATCAAAGCCATCATAGATGATCCAGAGACCAAAGACAAAATGGCATTTGCGAGTGATAGAGGACACAATCTTCTCTTGGACAATAAGCGCCCGCACAAACTGAGGCAGACTTTCCGTGATCTTGAATTAGTTCTT
This sequence comes from Tigriopus californicus, assembly GCF_007210705.1. Lineage (NCBI taxonomy): Eukaryota > Metazoa > Arthropoda > Copepoda > Harpacticoida > Harpacticidae > Tigriopus > Tigriopus californicus. The sequence continues at coordinate 9,206,463 of NC_081441.1, read as the reverse complement.
TCCGAGCAAAAAATCGTGTATTCCGGCTGGAACACGGCGAGTTTGTTCCACTTGATGATGCATACTGGACTAATGGTCCACATTCATCTCGGCAAGTTAGGGGATGTGGATAAGATTAGTTTTGATAAGGTGATAATTCAAAAGTTTTCGCCAAAGAACAATAATCAAAGCCAAATTTTCTTCTAGGCATTTGTGGGCAAACTCCATGAGAATGTTACAGATGTCGTTTTTGGCAAGGGTTTCTTTGTTGTGACATACCTGGACTCTAGATTAACATTGGTTCAATTTGCGCGAAAAAGAGATCAATCTGATTTCGTTTCTTTCCAACACTTGGACCCCAAGATTAATCACATCGAATGCTTAGGACCTCTCGGCAGAAGGTGTGTTCCGATGAAATTGACTAGGTTTCGTGAGTCGGTTTGATACGAACTAGGTTTTTTTCGCAATAAATTGTATTTTTCATTCAAGGTTACAACGCCATCTTATACTGTCAACTAATGAGCAATATTTGTTAGTCTGGTGGTCAAGTTCTGAGCAAGAGGTCTTTCCATGGGCGCCACATCTTAATGAAGAAGATCGTGCCAATATTATGCTTTTTGACATGAAAAAGCCTTTAGATCCCAAGTTAATGGGTTGCATCCGAACTCGCAGCGATCCATTAGATTTAAGGTAACATCACCCCGATGATCCCTCAGCCATCTCTAATCATGATAACAATTTAAAATGGTTCTAGGTTCTTCAATTTGGACCCATCCTCTAATCAGTCGAGTTGTGTCATCCATTTCTTGGGCCAAGAAACGACCCGGAAAAATGAGATCCACTTGGAGAACACGTTTCTTCATCCTGTTGAGGGTGACCGCTTATTGAAGCGACGCAATCCTCAGCGCATTTCTATGGCTTCTAATGTCAATTGTCAAGCGTTTATAGGCAATCTTGTTCTATTAGGCTGCACAGATGGTACGATAAACCTTCATTCATGGTTGATTCGGAAAGGGGCTTGAGATGCTTATTTTTTAGGCACTCTTCTGGTTTTCGACTGCATTCACCACAAGTTGGATTGTCAAACCAAATGCTCATTTATCCCATCGCTCATTGAGATTCATCCGGACAAAGCAATTTGCATGGTTTCCAGTGACAAAGGCATGCTTCAATGCTTTGATATCGCACTCAATCCGATAAGGTTGCTTGCCATTACCACGTTTTACGTCATAAAGGATATGCTTTACATTCATGCGTACTCTGTTCCAGGCTAAATGTGTACCAGGAAGATGAGGCGGGCTCAAATGTGATTGATCTGAGTCAACATTTCCGGGCCCAAATGTCTTTGGTGGGGATGAAGTTTTGCCCCAAATTGGAACAGGCCATCAATCATTCTCAACGGCCTTGCTCTATGGCTCTCATGGCTCAAAATTATTTAATGCTTCAGTTTTTTGTATGCACAGAACTCTCTAAAACATCTTTTCTGTGATAGTAAATAAGTTCTTTTTTTTTTAAATTTAGGGTGGACCACTCGTTCTGGTGAACATTTGTGGCGGGGTTCTCAATTCTGGAGCCTTGGGACCATTTCAAATAGTGGCCCAATATCTGAAACATCAGCAGTACCATCAAATTCTGTTGTTTCTGAACCAATTGGACTGGTTAGACGCGGGTCAAACCATCTTGACGTGCATTAACACTACATTTACCAAGCTCTTGAGGGTCCCATTTTCAAGAGAAATCGAGACCTTACTTGAAATGTGCCTCGGCCTTTTCTACTCGCCCAACAAACCCATTCCAGTTGAGGTGAGTCTCAATCTTTGTTCAATCACGTACGAGATCAATATCTTTGATGGACCATGTTTGTTTTTAGGTGATGGACGAGTACGCTGAGCAGATCCATGACTTGACCAGAAAATTCTTTCACCACATGTTAAGGCATAACCAATTGGCCAAGTCGTTCCAATTGGCCGTGGACATAAATGATTACGACCTCTTCATGGATCTTTACCATTCTGCATCCAAACTTAACCTCAAAGATATAGCTGAAGCAGCTTTCGTTAAGGTAAAATGTAGCAATTGAATAAGTGCTAGGTTCAAATTCCATTCGTGACCAAGTTGAAGATAAAAGTCTTGGAACTTTTTTCCCGAAAAAGGCACGTCAAATGTTTTTTGACAACGTGAGACATCCCTCTGATTCTGAGAGCGATTCAGAGTCTCTGCCTCCTCCTCCGCCATCACCGCCAGCAGGAGCGAGGCTTGAACCCGAGTCAAGACGTCCCTATGCTCTACCCTCGCCCATGCAACTGTTTTCCTCTGTGACCACTGTTCAAGTGGATCCTAGTAGAGATTCACATGAGCTTGCGGAAGAGAATACATCCCAAACCGTGGACGAGTATGAGGATACACGTGAGGGAAATGACTCGAACAAAGAACTGGAAGGACATCGACAAGAAACTCATCGCCTTGTCATGGCAACCACAGTAAGAACAAGAACAGTCATTTATTCCTTGGCCCTAACTTTCTTTGCATACACTTAAGAAAAATGAGGCTTAAAGAAAGTTCGTATGGCCAAGACTACTTTGGTGGCTTGTCTTTTTGAGCCATCGAAGTTGATCTTTACCGAGGATTTTTAAAAAAGAAAGCTTGAAAAGGCTAATGAGATGTTGACCATGTAAGCTTATTAAAATCCGAAATTCCTTGATGGAAAGGAAGCAAAGGCTACTGACAATGTACTTTTCTTTTGTAATGATAAATTGTCACGGTATAACTTGTGCTCAAAATAATGAAAAGACAAATTGATCTTTTGAAATTTTTGTTTACTTGTGACTGGGTATGTTTTTACAAACCGCCTGTGGACAGAGAGCCATGAAATCAAGTTTCCAGCAATGGCATCTGGGGTCCTTTCCGTTGATGAGCGTCAAATTTTTCCACATGGTCAACTGTTTTCATGAAAAATTATTTAGATATCCAGTTTGACGTTGATATTGTTTAATATTGACGATTTGTTCGAGGTACAATAATGGCGATCTACACAATGGTGTTTTCAAATCGAGGCCGATGTAATTTGATTCCGCTAGATATTTATTCAGACCACTTCTACTTTTTACAGTCCATGTATACAGGTTATACATTTGTCATGTTAAGATTGAATGAAGTCACTCGTTTCCTGGAAATAGAGGATTCCCTTACTCTCTGACGTTTCGTTGTAAGCGTATCACGCATTTTGGAATAATTGAAAGAACATGACCACCCCAAAGTGCTGACAGTGAAATTGTACTTTAGAAGAAATCATATGGAAGGTCGTTTGATCCTTGGTCCCTATCGCAGATCACAGGATCCATGTATGGACACAAATCTGAAATTCTATGTAGTAATGAGTAATGGCCAAAACTCGATGACAATGTGAAAGTAGGAAGCCATCAGAGGTGGGCCTGTAGTTACCTCAGGCACAACATTGGTTTAATTCTCTTTTGCATTTACGGTGCTTAGGGCTGACCGTTACGCTCTAAATCAGCCATTCATTAGCAACTCGTTATTCTCAAGATGACCGTACCCCCGACATAACCTCAGTTGGTACATGAAAAAAAGAACTGTTCGATTACGAAGGCCATAAAATGATATTCAATGTCCATTTTGGAATGAAATTTTTCCTACCAAAATCAATGAGTTATGATGGCGTAAAAGGCGTAAAAACGTAATTCTAAAAATCACTGGAAAGTAAATGTCGAATCTGATCATAAATCAAAATTGAGTTTGCGGTTCGTTGATGGTCAGTAATCGCAGGTTGAACCGGTCCGATGGAAGTCATCTCGAGAAGTCCTGCTTGAGTTTGGTTAAGGGATTATTTCCATCGTCAGATTTAGTTGGATTCTTTTTCCACTTTCAGCACAGTCCTTATACATATGTGTGAAAATGTGAACCCCTTTTTGGGCCAATGTAAGCGATCTCGTCCATCCTTCCTTCCTTCAATAATTATTTCGCACCATAATGAATTATTGCCTATTTTTGCCACATTAAATACCCTACGTAGAATTGGTTAAACGTTTATCTATAATTAAATCGGTTATCTATTGCAATATACTATTTATCAAGTCAACTTTCATTAAGACTGATTGAACAGAACATACTCGCACAGCCAATTTTGGGGTGAGCAATGCCCACCTATGGCATGAAGCACGCCTTCTTAGAACGCTACTGTTCGCCATCGCTAGCGTCTACGTAAAGGAAGAAAACAAAATTTCAATGGAGGAATTCCAACGAAACTGACGGCAAATATTTGTCATTCCAGGCCTTGGAGAAAAACATTTCCAGTACTACATTTTGAAACAGGGTGAATGCGGTGACGCCTGAAATTGTTTGAAAACGTCTCGAAAAATGCACCTTCATTAGGACGTGACAGAAATCCACGAGATTCTACATTCTTGATCTGATTTGCCTGTCTGATTTGCCTGTTTCTTGTTCCAGAGCACCTTCGCCAAAACAACGTCGGCTAAGAGGATCTCCACCAATGAGTTCCAAGTGAATCAGGTAACACGATGAACTAGTTGTGTTTTCATTGGTGTTTAATTGTTTGAACTAGATCTTGTATTTTGTCTCCATATCTTCTCCACGTCTCCTTGAACCTCAACAGATCGGCAATCCAAGTGGGGAAGATCCAGTTCAAGATGGCCAAGTGACCTTTGCCTCTTTACCCAAGTTGAGTATCGATCTGAACCAGGAGAAAGACATCAAAGTCATTCATTTTGGAGAGGTCTAAGAGTGATGAAGGTCACCTTATTTTCCCTCCTCTGACGTCGATGTGAGGCATCACGTTTTGACGTGCGAATCATAATGAGCTCATGTTTCAATTAAGTATCCCATTATTTACACTCTTGTACACAAGCTCGAGCTCGGCCGAGGCACTCCTTTTTCATCAGTTCTCGTCAAGATGAATCATGTCATAAAATCGTGGAAAACCGGAATTCCAATTGCGAGAGTTTCAAGTGGACATGAGGGCGTTGTTCCCTCGGTTCATTTCTTTGCCATGTTTATTTCAACTCGGAGCATATATTTATGTTAAAATATAGACATAATATATAGTATATAGTACAACCAGTGTGCTTTTGGGTGTGTCTCATGGACATGATTGGAGCAATCTGGGCGTGTCCCCGCAGCAATGAGAACTTACAAAAAGGAGGAACGGAGGAGCATTTTTTTTTTTCAATATGGTACAAACTCATTGGGAAGGCAT
>NC_081441.1:9143812-9201218 GCF_007210705.1 Tigriopus californicus | reverse complement strand
AAACATTGACGGCAATATCATGGAAGTTGTTTCAGGTGTCACCAGTGTACTTCTTGATTTAAGGCAATCGGCGTTTGGGCTTGTTGTTGCTGTTGTTGTTGTTGTTGGCTTTTGCTTGTGCGTGGAAAAACTTGATTTTTAGGGCGAGATTCGTCGGTTTTTAGGCACTTGATTGCATTCTTTTAGGGTTGGTTTGTTCATTTCGTATCTCAGTATGCAATGGATAGTAGTTGTAATAGTTGGATGTAAAAATGCTTCTTCTTTGCTTTTTGATTGGCTGAAACGTAGTAGTAATAATAGTAGTAGTAGTAGTATTGGCACTTCATTTCTCCTCGAAGTTGGAATAGGGGTTGGTTGTCATGTCTTCTGGGTTGGAGTGTTGATTGGACTGTCTTTCTTCAGTCGTCGCAAGATGGCAACTCTTAGTCCGAATCGCTATGTGAGGACGAGGAGGACTTCTCATCATTGGTATGACCGTCTTCGGCATTAGCTTCGGCCTCGGCTTCGTCCACGTCCACCACAGCGATGGTGACCTCACTTTCCGGGGGCGGGGCCGGGAGATCCCCGTCCTCATCCTCGTGAGCCACGGGTGTAAACTCGTGGGAGGGTGAAAAACCTGAAGGGGTGACCAATTGGGCGTATTGTTCCCCTTGCGACGGTTCTTCGGGTGGGGGCGGGATCTCTTCCTCGTCTGATGAGGACGACGACGAAGAGGACGAAGAGCCACCCTTCATGTTCACCACGCCCAAAGCGGCCAGATCAACCTTCTTGGGAGGGGCCACTTCGGCCTCAGGTGGAGGAGGGGGAGGCGGGATATCATCTTCGCCTTGGGCTTCAGTGTGGCCAGGCTCGACATCATGGCTTTCCGAATGCTCTTGCGTCATGATGACGGTCTTGACGATCTCGGTGTGCGAGTCGGGCGTGGTCTTAACCTCCACGGTCTCCGTACGATAGGTATCCGGTCCCACCTGTTCCGTGGTGGTGGCCTCGGATACCAATGGCTCGGCTGGCTCTTTTTCGGCTTCATCCTCCGACGATGAACTGGACGAGTTGCCGCTCTTGGGAGCGGTCGAACCAGCTTGAATATCCTTGATCCGATCCTCCAATTCTTGACCACTGATCACCCGCGTCTCCGAGGTCACTTGCGACGACTCCAGGCACACTCGCGAGCTTTCCTGATGGGTGGACGTGTACTCTCCACCCGCGGCTAATAGGGCCTCCACCTCCTTGGGGTCGGTGATGACCTGCGTGGAGGTGATGACCTGCTGCGTGGCCGAGGTCACGTGGGTCTGGCTGTGTTCTTGGTTGATGGTGGTGGTGTGGGTGCCATCCTCCGAGGTGACGGTCTCGTTCTTGGACGTGACTTGCGACGAGGATTGCATGGAGGAGGTGGTCACTACATGCGGCTCATTGGACTCGGGATCCAATAACTTAACGGCCTGCGGGTCGGCCTGCGGGTCGGCCTGCTTGGACCCCTGAGAAGAGGAGGACGATGAGGACGAAGAGGACGACGAAGAGGCTGAGCCGTGTCGTTTTTGGGTCTGTCCATTGCCATTGGCCGCGTTACCGTTGGAGAAGGAGGCGTTCTTGTCGAGTTTGTTAACCAATTGAGGCGTGTCTCCGTGGCCGCTCTTGGTGGCATCCTTCTCCTTGGAGCCGACCATGTATTTGCCACCGCATTTGGAGAAGCACCCGCCCATTTTGCTGGAGGGAAGGAGGGAAGGAGGGAGGCAGGGAGGTAGGGTTGCCGATAGGGAGGGTTCACGAAATGGGTCTGTCAAGCACAGACCGGGGAGCGATCATCAACTGAGGGTCTGAGAGCCAGGAGAGGACAGGGACGATCAGGACAATCAACGGCGGGCCAGCCAAGGAGTCTTCCTTCGCCTTAAGAACAAGTCAGGAAGTCAGGAGGAGGAAGCCAAGGGAGGGCGGGGATGAGCCACCACGCCACGGGGATCAACCAATTCAGGACGGTCAGGGTGTGGATGGAGCGAGGACTGTAGACGATGGAGGGACGGCAGGGACGGGCACGGTGTGTGTATGAATCGTATGAATGTATATTATTCAGGCAGGATGTGTTCATGCCAACAGGTCTGTCAAATCGAATACGAGCCACTTCGGGTCAAACAACGGGTATTACTAAGCCAGATTGGGTCAGATGCATGTCACAAGGCGGACATGGACAAGAAAACACGAGTGGCAAGTGAGGGTTCTTTTGTTTGTGTGTATGTATTTAGGAGTATGTATAGGAGTAAGGATATACATATGTTTTGAAATCACAATGCTCAACACTTAGATATAAGCCTAAGGCTAAAAATTAAACCCTGATCAAATTGATTGAATGACTTTCTAAAGGCCAAGGGCCATTGATATTGGCTGAACCTATGACTAAAGTGGATGGACCCATTGAACTTGGCTAGCAGCCATTGTATTTTGGCAGTTTGGCAAAAATACCTATGCTGACTATACAATATCCATAGAAAGCCATAACTAGAATGCTTAAGTTCAACAGGAGCTGTACTGCATGAGCATGTTTTCAGGTCAGCTGACGCTGGTGGAAATGGGACAAAGATATTTCGTTAAATCTTGATTCAGGCATGTTGAATTATTATCATGAAACGTTTTTTATTCCTCTTTAATCTTAATTTTTTTTAATCTTACAAATAACAGGTAGAAAGAGTGGTAGAATAAAAAAAAACGTGCTTTTTAGGGCATAATACACATAACATGTCAAAAAAAGATTTGGACATTAGTAGAGCAAATCATGTACTCTATTGATTGCCCTTGTTTAGCAATGCATCTCAAAAATCTCGAAAGTGTAACAAAATGTATCTGAAATTGCAACGCAATGATGAGGCATTCAGAATTTTGTTTCAATCTCCCAACAATGTGCTTGAATGTGGGCAACATGATTGCGCCTATACTTAAACAAGGTAATTCTGACACCTCTGGAGGTCAACCTGAACCCAGACTTGTTTCTTGTATTTCATTTAAGTGTTTCCACCACATGGATGAAAACTTTAACTTGAGCCCCATTTTAACCTCTTCAAAATTTTGTTCTTAAAAATGTGGTCGGACAACTTACTCAAACCCGTTTTATGAAGCGTGCTTGACTAGAGCAATTGCTTGACAAGGAGCCTTATTAGGGGTTTCTACTCTGAATTTGGACGAGCCGTCAACGGTTCAAATTTGCACCATAGTTGTCCTAAGTAGCTTGACTACGAATGAAAACTTTTGTTCACCAGCAACAGCTGAGACAAAAACATGCAATTGCAGCGCCCTTGATTGATCTATATATGAATTTATCTATGACAATATCATTGTCATAAGTTCTAGTCTGAGAGGGTGACTCATCTAGTTTGTTGTAGATCATTTTTTTGATACATTGCTAATTAAATTGGCATAATGAAAAGACATTGAATCGTTCTCAACACATCTCTTAGGAAACTGATGCTTAGAAATCAAATCTCTCACACATAATTATCTTATTCTAGGTACTACAGAATACAACTCATCAACCAACAATGTCTCAATCTTGATAATATAGCAATCAAATCCCTCAAGAAAGTTTGACATCATTTTCTCTTATCTGACGCCTATCTGAGGCAATTCAAGACTGAAGATTGAATATTTTCAAAAATTTCATCAGCATTCTTGGTACACCCCTCCATTATTCAATCAATGTTTATGAATAATGCCATATCCCACGACTCTCGGCAAGTTCAGTCCATTTTGGCGTCCCTGCTTTACTGAGATTTTTCTTCCGGCGACCGAAAGTGACCCAATGAGCCAGGGGAGAATCCACGACTCAATCCTGTTGGCTGCGAGAAATGAGTTTAGCTGGCTGAAATGGCCAACATGGGCGTGGATTTGTCATTTTCTGTAGAAGGGAAACATATCTAAATGAAACGATATGGACCACAGACTTCATATCTGTGATGCATAACCACATTTTAAAGGGAGAGAAATCGGTCATTTAAGACAAACACATTTAAAGGAATTTTGCTTAAGAACAATACGTGAAAGGTGGTAGCAAATCCGGTCATATGAATCCAACGTCCAATATAATGTAAATCCCGAAAAATAAGCCTCCGTAATGTAAGTAATTTAGATCATAATAGTTGGACATTATGTATTCTCTAGAATGAAAATCACTTCCTTTGCCATTAAATTCTACCCACGTTAAATTCCATATCGCGGCTGGATTGGCTTGGAGAGGCTGTCAGATTTAGCACTTGTTGGCCGCATTTTCTTCAAAAACAGTATTTAACATAAGCGTGACTAACTTGAAAAAGAAAAAAATGATTCCCCACAAAGAGAGATATACAATCAACTTGCTATGATTCATTTCACAAATATTGTCTGTATTCATTGAATTTGAGGAAAAAAATGTTTGAATAACATTTATCATAGAAGAGACTCTTCCATTATGGCGTTGACAAGCCTAGTCACGCTTATTTGAGTAGAGACGCAGGTCTATAACCTAACCAAAGCTGAATTGGACAGAGCAACGGAGTGAATTGATGCACTCTCCAGCACTTCTAATGGCAATAAGTCGACGGCAGTACAAGCCTCTGGCTAAAAGACTCAGTAGCAACTTTGTCACTAGTCAACAAAGGCAGTCCATATATGAAGCTGTAAGGCCAGTTTGAAGATCGTCTGGCTTGAACAAGGAACTATTTAGAGCCTGGGTGTACTTGGAGCTCCAGTTTTTAAGAGTCCAGTTCTCATCTTAATGGGAATGGTTTTCATTTCTAATTGATATATCGCAATCGGTTATTGCTTGGAGCTGGCTTTTGTACATGGTTATTACAAGGACTGTACAAGAAATGCTCAGATTTTCAATATGCAGATGCTCCCATCTTTCTGGCCTTTACAATGGCAATCTTGTCGTTCCCTAGACACTAATAGGCAATTGTTTTAAAGAAATTATGAATACTGTTCATTTTCAATCGTTGAATTTTAGTGCAATTGCCCTCTTGGCTGGCAGGCATGGTTGCACACACAAAAAAATCTTGGCATGTCAATTTCTGATCAAGCAGATTTCTAAGAAATTTGACAATTAAGCAGATGTGAACACTATTTACCTTTGAAAAAGCTTCAGCTATCTACCCTCTCAAATTGAACCTTCAACTCAATCCATAATTCTGACTCAAGACCAATGAACCAATCCATATTTGGCCTAATTGTGCAGCTCTTTTTGGCCCTTTCCATGTCAAGTACGGATTTGAAGTACAGCCCCACCAAGACTGAACTTCAGAGTTCTATGAACAGAATGAACGGACTAAGCAGCTGAGCTACAGAGTAAGTCGTGCAGTGTCGCCACATACGGCGCATATGACTGAGTTTTGTGCTTTTTGTACAAGTTTGAGTAGAAAAATTCTGAATTGGCTTTGGTTTTTTCCTGAAAGCCCTTGCACATTCGACAAAATTTCTGCAATAGTATACAATACAAAAAATGAAACAAAGCACAATTTTCAATCGTTTCATCAAGAAACCGTATGCACCTATGCATCTTAAATATGAAGATTTAAAAAGCGATTTTGTGAAAAATAGATAGAGACCCAAAGGAACTAAATAAAACAAGGGATGTCTACCTTATTAATATCAAAGCTTGCTCAAAATAACCCAACAATGCAACGCAGGCTTCTTCACCCATTTGAATCTGAAATTAGACAGCAATGGTGTAATCCAGATGAAATTGCCATTCTTAAAAGCGCCTTTCTTTCTTTGCGCTTTTTTCCCACCATCCATGTGGTATGACTGTGAACGAGTGAGCTGTGTGCGTCTTGCTTGGTTCAAGAACTAGAAGAAAGGAATCCGTCTCCCTCCATCCATCCATTCATCGTCTTCTTGGATTATGGACCAAATTACCGAGGCTCATCGATTCCAATTCAATCTTTCATGCCTTAAAGGCTCCCTTGTGTGACCTCGACTCTTTAAGTGACAATTGTGAGTGACTCCATAACAGTGTTGGAGATTGATTGTGTGCAAGACCAGACCATCCATACTTACGAGACATTGCCAATTAGGTAAATATTGGAATCACAGAAGGAGCCACACTCAATTTCCAGAACAACATTTTAATATTTCGAGACGTTAGATGGGATACCAGGAAGTAAATTACACTCAAAACCGATTGATTGTGGGAATGGGATGTCCTTTTTTTGTGTTTGGACAAGGATTTGGGTCCTTGGAGGATGACGTGGCTGGTCTTGAAGGTTTCAAGGCCAAGGCTAAATGAAGTTGATAAGTTGACACGTTTTGTATGTAAGTTTTTAGTGTTCCTCTGCCAATTGAGGCTTGTAAAGGCATGGCCAAATATTAGAATGAGCTGAGGCTCAAACGTACTTTAAGAAGATGACGAAGAACTTTGGTTGCAGGTGATGTTAATATGGAAATGAGGCTCCAAAAAGTCAACAAATCTTAAGTTTGGTAGAAGTTTGAAGATTGAAGAAGTAACTGCGCAAAATAGCATACATTTTGGGACGCGACTTTTAATGACTTGTTGATCTTATTGCGACAACGCAATATTCAGGTTAGTAGATGGATCAGATTCTCCCTGATTGGATTTTGTTCTGCTTGGGGAAGGACATTTCAGGCAGAAGCCTTTTGTTCAAAGAACCCAGATATTCGACGTTGAAGGAACTTTAATGCTAGATTTTCCGAACTTTACCAATCGCGTTGACAATAGATCGAACTTGCAGTTGGCCACTTCGAAACATGATGCTGACCTCTGATAAAACCCTTAAAAGCTCCGGACATAACCAATTTTAAGTGCATCAAAGGGCCGAAATTATCGCGCGAAACATTCTTTGCTAGAACACCTCATTTCATCGCTTCCTCTATAGAAATGGAATTAAAGTAGGTCCTTGAACTGGTTTAAAGCCAAAAACGTTACTTCATGCAAATCATCAGTAGAAGAGAATTACAGGGTTGGGCCTTAAACTTCGGTCTTGATATTGTTTAATGTTTTGTTTATTGATCGTGCCACTCGGAAACGCAATGTGTAAGGAACAGTAACTATGAAAAAAAAAACCATGAAGAATAAAAAAGGGAAAAGGAAGCTGTCATTATTATGACCTTAGGCCGTTTCACACCGTTGATATACGAATGTAACTGAAAAATAAAGAAAACAAGGCATGCTTCAGATAGTTCGTGTCAAATGAACTGCCAAATTGATTTTGGTTTCATGTCCGCGTACAAGAATGCGTGGCAAGGAAAAAGTAGCCTTACTTTTACAGCCTTGGCCAATTTAGAAAGCGACCATTTATCAACATTAATATCTTTTGAACAACGATAAGGCTGTATTTGCCATCCACAGTAACCATATAGTTATTGGAGTTTATTGCGTCTCGCACGACGCCTCCAATCGTATAAACCAGTTATATATAATTATACTATAAACTGACCCCAACCGTCTCTTTTTCATTTCGTTGGTTCGGTCTCCACGGGCTTTTTTAGGTTTCAGTTTTTCCTCTGTTTAGAAATAAACTAAGTTCTGGAGCTCGTATGAAACCAATGTACTCAGAGTAGTTCAACTTATGAAGGGAACTACAGAGTTCAACGTTACTTTGCGCTCCTGATCTCAGTCAAGTGACTGGATCGTTCCGCAGTCTCAAAATACAAATGCCGCCATAAGAAATGCTGAAAAAAAGGCCTTTTTTACATACTTCATAATTCGTCTCACCATTAAAATGAAGGATTTTGTTTTTTCAACGCCGAAGTTCGAGATAATATTTGGTCTACCAGAATCTACTTGAATCGGCAGGCAAGCCCCATGAGTTGCGGGTTATTCTGGAATGGTAATGAAAAAAGTGTTGAAGTCTTACCTGAAAGATACTCCCTGGTCAACATCGTCTCGAGATCTTAAAGGTGCTCTCAGAACGCGCATGAGGCCTTTAGTTACATTCATTTGAATTATCTCTGAAACCTAGGTTAATACTCGTACAAAGCCGGTTGCTTCTGAAGATGCATTGTATCAGATATACAGTATATATATCGTAACTTCTTTGAGTATGGTAAAATCCCAACCTCTCTAGTCCCATACATCGCTGATTTTCTTCATATGACAAACTGTTCTTCAAATTCCTATTTAATATAATAAATAAGTATCATTATTATACTAATACACATTAAAGTAGAATATGAGACCTTCAATCAGTTCAAAAAATTGAAGAAAGATATTTTTTTCGTTTGCTAGTTGATTTCTGCAACAAAAGCTGATATTAAGTCAGGAAGAGTTGAGGCGGCAACACTGCATCAAACCTGACATTTGATTATATTTAAAAAGTTAGAACTTCTCAAAATGCCAACAAACTGAAAAATTGAAGGACCTTGAGTCAAAAGGACATCTTTGTATTCATGGTCGTGGTATTGCCTTTCTCTCAACATTGACAGAGCTTCAATTCAGAGCTTCAATTCATGTTTATTATCAGTTGTTGATAGATATAATAAATAACAAAAAGTAGTCTTGAAAAAATATGTTGCTTCGAATTCATACCTTTGCTTCTTGGCGCATAGATCAAAATATTTGGCATATTTTCAAAAAATCCCCTCCCCCCCCTATAAACTTATGACATTAATCCTTCTCTTAGCAAGGCGTTCTTTTAGCTTTGAAAGCTTATCGGACTAATCTGGCATTCTAGTATTGTTTGCTCTGTTTATCTTCATTTTCTGGTACCTAGTATGAATATTTTCATGGAGGTACGTAATTTTGAGATAGTGATTAATTCCAAGATATTTGCATAAAGAGCATGTTTAAAGACCGAGAACGTTCTCATCTAATTAGAAAACCACGTTTTACTTTGTGGGTATTTTCTCATTATTTTGTTTGGGAATTATGAATCAAGAGATAGAGCGGAGACGGATGCGGAGCTTTTGGTAATCGCATGAATGTTTTTGCCCATGTGTCTAATCGCGAACAATCTGCTCCTAGATGAGGATGGTTGGTGTTATCTGTGTCTTACTAATTGCCAAACACAGTACACATTTTGAAGGATCAGTTAGTACGCATATGTTTTTGGTAGATAATTTATCGGAAAAGGATTTTCTCTTGACATTCAAGCCAAATTGGCATTGTAGCATTCATAATGCAGACTGATCCTGAGAAAGTTTGTGCACATCTCTAGGCTTGAGGGGGTGAACTTTTTCCCCTTCAAATTTGCGCCGTCATTCTTCCCTTATTTCATCCTGAAAGCTTTAAATGTCATTAATCTAGTTTTATGACAAGGCATCCATGTGCAAGCTTCCTCTCTCTTGTTTCCATAGAGAACCATATCCTTTTTCTTTCTCCCCCATTTCAACCTGTTATCGAAAAATTGCACTACTACCCCAGGCAATTTCCACGAGAACCCAATATTAACGTCTGCACAAACTGTTACTACATAAGGGTCATTATGGCCCTACTAGAACTACTGATTACAAAGAAAAGGATGAAAGTATGGCTGAACAAACATGTAACTCCTCATGCGATGGAATAGAAAGCTACTTATTGCAAAATTGAAACGAGTCCCTTCTCCCTTCATGATAATTTACCTGGGTGGTAAAGGTCAAGCCAAATGTTTTCACGAGCCATCTGAAAAGAAATCATACATACATTTCGAAGCGACCATTGAAATAGATTTGGGAAAATGGGCTTAATAGTTCTTCCCGCAATTTGACTCGCAATTTTCTAGATTAGAAATGACTGGGAAATGAGAGATACACTAACTTTGCTGTACGATACAAAAATAGGTTTTTACCTTGACGACCCCAAGAATATACCTCCCAAAGAATGCTCAAAATGCAAAACCATAAAAGGAATATTATACGTCCAATAAAGTGGACTCGTGATATCTATTTCGAAATCTACTCAAGGAGAAGTTGGTCATCACGTGTCGATATCAAGGATCAATTCTCAAGTAAAGGGGTCTTTAGAACTCCTTTGGCAAAAAACTATGTCTTTGTAGTATCGTACCATACCTCTCCGGTATTTGCTTGCCCTTTGCCCCCCTTCCCCAGGAAAACACCCAACTTCTCGAGAATGAAGAGGCTGGGCCTGCAATCCCAAAGACAACCTAATGGACCCATTGTCTTGTTTCTTGACACAATATCTGCACATTAGCAGTTTGAGCCTTCATTGGTCGGACGCCCCTCGAGTGTTCAATTGTGTACAGAATCTCAAACAGCCAAAGTAATGGGCAATGTTAGTGAGCTCTTGAGGTGCCATTGTGGCACGCTACATTCAATGAGGTGGTTTTTGATATGTTGGTAAAGTTGAGCCGAAAAGTATTCATACTGCTAATATTTTTATGAGATAGTCAACTGAATCGGGAGTCAATAATTACCTGCAACCCACGTCGATCCGCTTGTAAATAAGTCCTGGATCTACTTTGGCCGTGGAATCAGTATCTACCGGCGCCATGTTATCAGAGAAACATTGTCGCACAAGTTGAGCTCATACGAGTCTTTTGATATTCTATCATCTTGTTGAACTCGTCGAGTTAGGACCCGAGTTCTTTATTGAACTCAAGCCGACCCAAAACCCTGTTTTGATTTTGCAAAACTAAGTAAGGCTTTTGCATTCACCGTTCAAAGGCTTGCATTTTGCATGGTTCAATCTTGAAGGACTAAGGCTTGTTTTCTGAAGAAAGCCACTGAAGAAAGAAATGAAGATATATTATTACGAGACCGGTCAATTACTCTAAATTCGGATGAAGTAATCAAGTGCATTTGTTTTTTTCTTGTTTGCTGCTTCTAAAGTTCATAGCCATTAATCTCATATTTCACGATATATGTCGATATAAACACATTAGTGAACAACGAAAATAGATAAAAGAGGAAAATATTTCCGCAAAGGAAAGTATAAAGAGTAAAATATAACAAGTGTGGATTCAAGTCCAACGGACTTTTGGAGTCCGATTTTGGTACTTTAGTTGCGTGAATATGAAAATGTGGCATTGCGTTGGATGGAAGCTTTGATGCAATCTTTACCCCAATTTCAAGCCAATAATATGGCTTCTTTTTAGGCATCTTTCACCATACAATGTGCAAAGGTGAAAACACAATTTCCATTTTAAAACAAAATAACAAATTGTAGTCATGAGATCAATTTATTGGTACTCTTATTCAACCAGCCTGACATTTTTCATGAAGCCCCTGCACCTTTGTTGCTCTCATAAAACAATACCAAGCCAAGCCAGCTACAGGCAAAAACGAACAAAGTGGCCAATAAATTCGCCTATGATCATGTATTCTGTTTAAAGTTGAAGATTGTATACTCAGTTTCATACATGTATGCATAGAAGGCATCCAAAAAGCCTTGTTTTTTTGAAAAGTAGCTTGTCTACCTCATTCCTAAGACGGAGGGAGGTCTTTGGACACATGTTTGCTTATGTAATGCTGGCTAATGATATTGGATAAGCTGTAACAGTATTCTAAGATTGTGAAGTGAGAAATAGTTCATTGAAATCAATTCTCACAGATAGTGGATGGTGCTTGTCACATTTTACAAACAGATTCAAGGTCGACATGTTTCACCCATCCCAATGCTAGTTTCATTATCTTTGCTCTCAATCCATTCCTATGTAATCAACCCAATCTAAAACGGGACGTATATACGTGAGCATAAAAAAGCCCCATGATCTTCTTTGAATGACTCATGATGCTGAGGATGACATTGATGATTCCGTTCACGCAATGCTGCAAATTGATAACCACGCAACTAAAGTACCAAAATCGGACTCCAAAACCCCGTTTGAGGATTCAAGGCCTTCACATGAGCTAAGTTTCGAGTCCAGACATGCCCCAACACTAAAATTTTAAATTTTGCCGTTATTAGGGGTAAAGAGCGCATTATTTCCTAGGCTATGGAAAAAACAATCGGCGAGACGGAAAGTATTGATAGGATCAAATCTGTGGGTTCTAACTCATAAATGAGCAACTCAAGCTTGAAGTTCTTCAATAGCTTATGTTTTTGGAAAGTTATGAAAGCGACAATACTTTTGGACGTAGCTGTTTGCCTTTTCGAGATTAGCATAGGCTTTTTTACTTACTAAGGCAAGTCTTTTTGCTTTCTTCTTCTGCCTAATATTTGATGGATTATTGACCCATGCATGATCCAAAGTTTCAATATCTACCGAGGAGATTACTTGTGCTCAATTTTTATTTTCCATCTTGCCCGACAATTGTAACAAGGACGTCAGGAAATGCTTTGAGACCATTTATTGTCGTACATGATTGCACTTCTGCTAATGTACCAATTGGTGGGTGCCAATTTCAATAGTTCAAGTTCTACACAAGTGAACCATAGTTTGCACTAAAATATCTAAATTTCCTCGTCGAGAATGCATGGTTCCATCCAAGGAAACGAATTTGCTGTATCAAAGATTAATGACAAGCGTTCGTTTCCACTTCAGTCTTACTTGTTGAATTTCATTTGCTCATGGTCTATTGCTGGAATCTGAAGGCTCGAACAGCCTTTAGAAAAGGTCGATTGAAGTACCCTACCAAAATCACGATTATAGGACCATAAATTCTTTTGCATTGGTCAATTCACGTGGGTTCTTAGCGATGTAGTATGATGGCCTTTATTCTCCACTCGGAACACTTGTATAATGTATGAAAGCTTTCAATCTGATTTTCTTATTCTCGTGTTTGAGATGGATCTTAGATTGCTCAGAGGGACGAAAATTGTACGGTCATATTGGGGAATGGGAAAAACATTTCCTTTGAATATTTGACTTTGATGGAAAAGAAATCAAGATCTTGTCTTTCAAATCTTGCCAATTTGAGTGAGAGCGCTATGCCCCTCAGCTTGAAAGTGGTAACGCAGCTTTCATGCCATTCTGTACTGTGCAATGCATAAAATTTCAATTTTTTTTCTTACCTTTATTTTGTCTGCCAGACAAATGAGTCAGCATTTCAGGAGGTCTATTAAAATGTTTATGTGGCATATAAAACATTATTATGGCACATGTTTAGTTTTCCTGTAGATCAGAGCCTTTCGATTGGAGCGCTCTCCCGTCGGACCCAGACTCTCGATTATCCTCGGTTAAGTTTGGCCTTGTTATGAAAGAGTGGAACGGAACAACAAAACCTGTTTTGAGACCGTGCGAGACGTCTGTCTGGTTTTGCATTGAAGTGCAAGGATAATCAAATTACTCATCTTCTTTTCCTTGTTCTCTTATATTAAGGGAAGGGAAGGGAAGGGGTGGGAGGAATTCGGTCAATTTCTCTCTTGGGATCTTGATGAGCCGCTCTAGAGATGTGGTCTCCGAGATCGTTGAGAGTGCGTGCTATTAATTTTTGCAGACTTGACCGGCATTTCTTTGTTATGGCCAAAGTTCGTGCCAAGATCTGTCTCATCCAATGGCATGCACGTTGCAGACAGTGAATGTAAAGCACTAGAAAACTGATCAAAGACCGTCTTACCTGCATTATGCAATTGATAAAAACAAAACCCAAATCGTTCTCTTTTGGGACGAATGAGAAAAAACAACATTTGCCGTTGAGCGTATTGCGTTATCCTTGCTGATTGCCGCCCTTTTCTTGAGAGATTGACGTTTATCCGTTTTTGAATGGAAGCAATGAGCAAAAGAAACCAGATCAGACTTGGAATGAGATTAAGTTCATCATTTCCCTTTCATTTCATTTATTTTCTATCATCTCTGTAATGATTGAGTGGAGCACAAATAATTCTTAGGAAACAATTAATAATTTAATACCATGTTCCAGTCCTTAAATTTACTCTGGCTAATGTATTGTTAGTGCAAGTTTTTTTTTGTGATTCACATCCCTATCTAGGCGCACGTTTCAAAATTTCATCCCCACCATGCGACGTCACAACTAAACCTGAACTATCTGCAGTAGAGCGCTTTAATTTTCATCCCGAAATGAGCCGACTGGCTTTAAGATTGGAAAGGCGGGTGTGAGAGCGTCCGAACTCCGAACCCCCAATGCAGACTCCGTCGGACTTGAGTGCATGAGTGCTTCCCCGCCAATTACGGAGGCTCTCGCCGTTCGCGGATGAATTTCGTGTCATGAACGGGTGAACGGAGGGAAGGGAAGGAAAGACAAGAAGAACGACACTCAAGTGGAATTGGAGAGCGAACGAAGGAGGAACAGCCAACGATCGAATGGACCGACGAAGGGAGGTTTCGGCTTCTTCTCGCGAGCTTAAGCCGCGATCCCACCACGATCGGGTGCATTTTTTCGGTCAGACGACGGGTTTTACGGTGACATGGCAGAATTTCTGCAGGCGCGGGGGAAAACATTTTGCATGAGTTTGGATGAACACGGCCTCGGAATCATTGCGGCTTAGTTCAGCTCCGTTCGTCTTGACATGGACACGTGAAAATTTGGTGTGACGGACCAGTCAAAAGCTCTCTTGGCAATTTGTGGAAAGGGATACGAATTGCAGCCACAGTCGAGCTCAAGTTTGGTCAATGTGTTGAAAACGACAAGTTTGGATTATTACGGCTATCATGATGACCGTAAGTTTCCTCGACCGAGGCTCAAGCTTAAAATTAAGCGACGCCCCACTAATTGAATTCTTCATTGCGTGTGGTATCGTACCGTACATTAAACAAGTGAAATAACATCTTTATTACGTGGGCCGAAAGTGGGTTCGAAGCCGTTCGAAATCTCACAGGTCTTATCTTTCTGGGAATGGAGCATTCCCCTCATGGCAAAGACAGAAATGCATCCTTCCTCGCTCACTTTTGCCACTTTAGTTTTGAGCTGAACCATTTATTTCAAACGCATTCTCAGGGACATCTAATTATGCGTTGGCCCTTGTTCAAAAACAGTCAAGCCACTTCCAAGGACGGATTAGTCCGCATCAAAGTTGTTTTGTTTGTTTGATTTGAGAGGCTCTCATTTGTCACCGTAACAAGTTCGTTCACCTGTTTGTTGAAGCCGCTTTAGGTCCAATTCAGACCCTTGAAGATCAAAATGCGTTGTTTTTGTTATGTTGGTGGCCGATCATTATCGTTGGCAAATCACCACAAGTTCGACTCTGAAAGAAAAAGAAAAATAACGGATGTGTTTGTTCATTGGGTCCACGTGTGTATAGTTAAAATACGACACGTGGTCAGAATGTTTTCAGTCGTGTTGAGTAAGCCCTACATGAACTTTGATATCGATCACTTTTCTTGTGTTGCAGGGCTATGATCATTTTGCCACCCCCGCCCTGTCTGGCCATCAATTGGATCCCTCGTATCTCAACAACCCCCATCACCTTCAGCTCCACGACTTTGGCCAACCGCATCCCGTACCCCAAGGAGGAGGAGGGGGAGGAGGAACCACAAGTACCAACCACCACCATCACCACCTTCTGCACAACCACCATTCCCATCATCCGATACACCAACATCACTCCCACCAACAGCAACAGCAACACCACTCGTCTGGGGCGTCACACTTGTCCATGATGCCCGTTTCGAATGACTCTTCATTGAATAACTCACTTCATCATGGTGGCACGCCCTTTGACGACTCTCACGCAATCATGACTGACGAAGAATTAGCCTCCCTCAATATCAAGGACTTGAATCGGAAGCTCAAGGAGAAAGGACTCTCCAAGTCGATTATCGAGAAGCTCAAGCAACGACGAAGGACCTTGAAGAATAGGAAATACGCCACTGAGTAAGTCCTTTCGGGTTCAATAGAAACTAAAAAGATAGAGGTCTAGAAAATGGATAACTGCTTGGGAAAACATGAGGTGAAACTGACTTGTAATCAATTCCCAGGAGACCATTCATTCAACTGTTTTACTAATCTTGTGGTCAGTCGTCCAACAATTACGTAGGTTGTTTAGATATCCTTGGCCATATAAAACCGGTTCATCAAAGAGAAAGTCCCAGTCAAGATACTTAGATAAATTGCGAATAAGAATGTCAATCAATATCGCCGTTGTTGTAAGTAAAAAGGCACTATTTGTAGAAAAATGAGACCGTCCCGTCAGAGTTTTTCAGTTCTAGTGAACCAGTTGTTATGTTCCCTGTGCTTTGATATTGATTTTTGAAAATATTTTCACTAACTGACATGACAAGCCCCTTTGTAAAAGGACCATAAAGGGCAGCGAATTCAAATTCATAACCAAACCAATATTTTTATCAAATCTGAACTACTCCTTTGGACCGAAATATGTCTCTTTCCACTTGAAAATATGTGGAAAAAATAAGTGAAGCTTTTTTTTATAAAAGCAAATGCACGACGAAGTGCTGTTGTCATTGTGGTTGGGCCGCTTTGTAGGCCTGGCGTCGGAGGTGAGCCTTAGGCCATTGTCAGCACACGGGCAACGAATCGATTACTTGAGATCGTACGTACGCCATGCTTTCAACTGTAGTTCCTTCTAGTTTTTTGATTGCGGTGTGACATTTATGATTGTGATTTGGAAAATGTTGGTAACGCCTTTCGAATTATGGCCACGAATTTCTCTTCGCATGGTTTTTTTCGTTCAAATATTTCTCGTCCAAAATGTAATCATTTGAAAAGGTACTTTCAAACTGCCCTCTTGCAATTGTGAGAAACTCGATTGTTCTTGGAATAAGTTATATACGAGTAGGTTATGATAAGAACAAATCTTTCATGGTATTGTCGTTGGAACTAGAGCCCTGTATTGGAAGAGTACGACAATGAGCTCAACGCACCATTGCTGTTGAATTTTGAATCTTCAATTCCGTTCCAAAACAACGATCCAAACTAAACGTATTCTAATTAAAAGCTTTGTCTGTAATATTTATGTATGGCTTTAGTTACCCTTCAGGCACCCTTTAACGTACTTGTAATGATTTAAATACTACTTTACGAGCCACTTCTCATGTTTTGTATTGAAAAATACACAATTTTAATCTGCTGTTGCTGCAATGGCTGCTACTGATGCCTGAAGAGTATCTTCAGCCTTATAGTCAACCCTTAAGGTACCAAAATTTACTAACATATGTTTGGTTTGGATATGGGACCCATGTAAACTCTTTCTTTTTTGGAACATAATTGAAGGTTCGAAATTCCACCGCAATGGTGCGCTGAAATCACTGTCGTACGCTTCTAATAGTTGGAAACAAATATTTTGCTCTCGAAGGAAGTATTTTTGGATGAAACATGAACCACTGGAATATGGACGGGGATGGTAAGGTTGAAACTTAGCAACTCCAATTCGAGTCAATGAATTAAATTCTTCGTCAAATAAGGCTGGCCCCCAGATCCCTGCAATTGCCTATTTCAAATGTCAGCTCAATCAAACGACTGGGTCAAAAGTTATGCCCTCTCAAAGTGCAGCACATAACAGAGCACAGAATGAATGACTTAGCCCTCTTCTGGTAATCAATTACCATAAGAGGGCTAGAGTTCGTTCATTCATTGAAGAGCTTTGTAGTGCCTTTTAAGACGGCATAACTTTTGATCCAGTCGCTCGATCAAGCTGAAAATTGAAATGAGTAATTGCTGTTGCCTGGGATCATTCTCATTTGAAGAAGAACATAATGCGTTAACTACGCGAAAAGCTAATTCCCAAACCAAGTGTCCCCGTCCATATTCCAGTTGTTCATGGATGAAAGTATCATTCTTCGCCTTCATCACTTTGCTTCAGCTATGGGGACGTTTAGGCTACCTAGTTTAGGCAAGCTCTGGCAGGTTCGTTTGTTTGCTGATACCAGTGTCAGCGATGCAAGTTTGGGGCTTCAAACACGTTTTTGAGAAGCTGACCCTTCTTTCGCATTGCTATATGACGAAAGGTCAGCTTCGTTAAAACCAGTTTGAAACGCCAATCTTGCATCACTGGCACTGGCAGGTACGTACCGAGAGCTTGCCTAATTGTCCGAACTGGGCATTTTTTGATTCTTTATTAGTGTAATTCGCTCGCAGGTTGAGCAAGTTCAAGGAAGTGAGTGAATAGATTTACGATTACTTGTATCCTTGCGTGGTTGATTGATTTTATTTGGAAAGTTTAGCTTGTAATGTACAACAGTGTGACGCATCTCTTGATTCCCAGTCTTAGAACCGAGCAAATTATGCGAACATTTTTAACCTGGCTGTTACTCAGTTTTGATTGATCTTTGGCAGCTCGTTTTTGTCATATTTAAGAATTCGACCCATTTCCAAATTCGGATAGCACTCAATGTTGCCGTTAAGTGCCTCTAAAGTGCCGTTTCAATCGAGCTCTGACGAAGACAAAGGAAGTGTTTTTATTACTTATATTCCGGAAAAAAAACTGGGCATTATGATCGAGCGTTTTGGCCAGCAACCCTTTTCATATTAAAAAAAACTGGTCTCCAGGTAAATGACGCAATCCAGTCCAGTTTTTTAAAACTCTTTGTGATCGCTGGCCAAGCATAGGAAGCAAATGAAAAATGACAGTTTGAAACCCTTGAGGGGACTGGGCAAACCTGAGAAAATGGTGTTTTAATCACACCAATTTCCCATCGTCCAGACTTGGATCTGTCTGGATTTTGAAAGATAGGGGGATGAACATAGTAATAAGAAATGTTCTCTAATCAATCCTTTTCTTTCGTCCTGTGTTCGTTGCAGCTGCCGCGAGAAGAAAGACGTGGAAGTCCACCATCTGGAAGGGTCCAAAGAATCCGAAGAGACCGAATTGTCTATGCTTGAGAACGACAATAAGACTCTCCGCAATCAAGTGAAAGAGCTCAAGCAAGAATACGCCCGATCCCTCGAGTTTGCCCGCAAGAACAATATCGAACTCAAGCCACGAAATGTGCCCATGAACGATGTGATCAAGTCTGAATAGTATTGTTGAATGATGAGAAAGCACAAGTGTCCAAAGACTGATCCCACTGATCCCACTGACCCCATCGAAGTCCTGACTTCGTGTCTCGCCCTCTCTATGTAGTAGTCGGTGGGTCCCTCATCATCCACGTGTTGGAAGTTCCCTCTAGTCCTGTGGTCGTCATCACGTGCCATCCATCAGTAATGAATGGCGATAATGATATTGATATGAACTTTGCCGGGAATATGGAAGTGGCCCTCCCGCCCATTGGTCCGGCAGTGCGCGGGGAGGCCGGACACACCCACTTGATGGCACATATCCGACAGCCGGACTCTCTCAAGCTCAATTGTGCTCTCCAGATCTTAAAGTGGTTCCACGGGATTGCGGATCGCATCGAGAGACAACATGGCGACAAATCATGCGAGCAAATGTTCCTGGTGGGTGTTCAGGGCGAGATCTCTAAACCGGCTGAGGATCGGGATTACAGCTATTTTTTGGCCAAGATTCAAGAGGTCCGAGATTTCTTGGCCCAAAGTCTGGTTCAGAGTGCCCTGGAAGACCTCGTGCGAACCGCCCTTGATATCTACAACCGCTTTGATAACCGACGTCGAATGGGCGTGGAGATCATGGTATTGGCCATGATGCTCAACAAACATTCCAATTGGTTCGAGATCCCGGACAAGTATCATTCGCCCACGTTTGTTTTGGAAATGCTCGTGTCCTGCAGGTTAGAGAGGCGTCAATGGATGCACGCAATATATTTTTTATGAGCGCCATTCCCCAATGGATGTGTTTTTCCATTTTAGGCATCGTTTTCAAAAGCCAAATAAGTGCTACTTTTGGTCTCGGCAATCCCAGCGCCTTCTGTCGTGTGCCTTCATGCAGACAAGGCATCTGACCAAGCTCAAATTGGCGATTGTGAATGATCATTTGTTGAAAGCGCTCGCGATCCATTGCAGACATTTGCAGGAACTGGAAGTTCAATTTGCCATGGATGTCACAGAAGAGGGGTTGTATGCATTGGCTGGGAAATCCAAGAAAAACCGGGATCAAGGCAAGCCGGAGTAAGTTGACCCAAAAAGCATTCTGACTAGACAAACGCGACGTTTTAATCATTGGCAAAAACCTCATCAAAACGAGTTCTGTGTAACTCTTCCAGGACATGGTGTTCAAAAAGCCCTATCAAGTTTCCAGAGAAATTCCCATACACAAATTGGCATTTTTCTACCTCAAAAAGTCATAGGGAACAACTTCGAAAAAAAGGGAAAATCGATATCAATTCTTTGGGAAATTGAATTAACATATAACCGGGGCATTTTGGGGCTAAAAACGATGAAATTCGGACCACTAAATCCGATGTAACTAAATCGCGGTGAAATAGAGGATATCATAATTTATATTCAAGAGCTAGCTAAATCTGCTCCCAACTTACATTGGGTAGGTTTTTGAAAATTTTAGTTTTTATAATGTATTTAGGTATGTAAGTTTTTTATGTGGGCTAGAATTTCATAAAGCAATAAAATCAAAATTGTTCCCCATGATTTTCTAAGGGAGAAAAATGCCAAGATGTGCTTGGGAATTTCCATCAAAACTTTAAAGGGTATTTTTACCATTGTGAGGAGTGAAATACTTTGTCTTCAACTCCAATTCGCCAAGTGCAAAGTTAAATGGTCTTTGCTGCACCCTGCCAGCCTCTGACCAAGATTGCCTCTTATTTGAAAAATATTTTACTTTAGGTGTAGTTCACGAATATGGGCTGATCTTTAGGGTCTAGGTCTTTAGTTGTTAACTTTGTGACGTCGCTTGATGAACCAGCTTTGCCTGCGAGAGTATCTCAGTTCCCCCAGGGTTCTGACATTTGTATTCTCATGGTAGTTCGAAATCTGTGGTGAGGATACCGTCACATGATCATCTTTCAATGATTGAAAATGAACTCATTTCAGTCCGTTCTGCCTCTAAGAAATATTCATGCTTTGAGAGAACATTTATTGCTGATCCCTCACCCACCCTCAAGTTTCAAGGCAATTATTGAATAGCATTGAGTTCAATAGCTTGATTCTAATGTCGAGAGTTATTTTGAGGAAAGTCAAAGGAAAGTATAAAGCAAGTTGAAAGTCTAATAGAAGGAGTTGGTTGGCTAACACTTACGCAAGGCTTTCCTTGTACTAAGAACCTGTCAATGTCAAGGCTTTACGTGTTTATTTGCCTTTTCAGAGCATCCCCGTATGCCTACCAATTGCATAGGGACTTTGGTCGGCCCAAGGAGTGGTTCATCAAAGACTCACTCTTGTTCACCAGTCCCACTGCCTTATGCTCAGTGGGCAGAGCCTATTCGGACATCTTGCCCGAGTTCTTCGAAACCGGGTTCGGATGCAAGGACCTGGTCAAACTTCGGATTAATGGCGACTTCATCTTCCCTCCGTTAGCTCGACGCTACGAAAAGAGTCAAATTGCCGGTAAACCTCAGAAGGGACCGATCCTCGAAAATGGCTTCTATGTGATACTCCTAAGTCTGACCAAGCTGAAGAGTCTGACTATGCCAGGGTTGCCGATGGTGATTGCACGATTGGGTAAGGTGTGCAGATGGCAAACCCTGAACAAAATCAACATCCCTATCCAGAGCCTCAAATTGGACCGGGATCTGTTGTTCCACAACGAGTTCGACACACTGGCTCTGGTATGTAAAAACATCACGGAGATCAGCAACGTCTCGCCGGAGTGCTCCAAGGACTTTGGCGATTTCAACAATGTCGGAGGCACCTTGTATGATCGGCATTTCTCGCCGGAAGTGTGTTCCTTCCTCAAGAAGTTCCAAAGTCTCCAAGTGTTCCGTGGTAGGATGACCTTGCCCTGTTTCAACAGCTTCCTACGCTTGCGTGGCACCCAAATTCGCAAGATCCAGCTGACCACAACGGTCACGAGTATGGCGGATTTAGTCACATTCCGGAAATATGTGCCCAATCTGCAGGTCTTCGAAGGAAGGGTCCATGTCTCGGTGAACTCGTCTTCACCTTTCCAAGGAAGTAGCAGCCCTCATCCAAATCAACATAACCCCGTTTTGTCCCATTTGCTTTCGCACAAAGACGAGGAATCCAGCCTCTGGGAAGCCAAAGGCATTCCAGGATCCTTCTCCACTGAGCTCCTGGATCTCTTGGAGAAGTATCCTTTGAGTAAGTTGCTCAAGATCGACGTGGAAGGGCGGATGACAATTCCAGTGATGCAACTATTGGCAGGCAATGCCGAGTTCCTCGAAGACCTTTACATCACCAATTCTCCCATGAATGGGGATGCCAAGGCTCTGAACGACGAGTGGCTGGAAGCCCTGGTTCACGTGAACCACCTCAAAAGCATCAAAAACCTCACTCTCCGGATGGACAACGACCAAGTCGTGGAATCGGGCTGCTTTTCCGAGCGAGGCCTAACTAAGTTCCTCCACCATTGTCTCCGCTCCAGCCCCAAATTGACTGAGCTCACGGGCGAATTCACCCGCATTCCGGACAAAATCCTGCGGGCCAAAACCGACTCGTTTGTGCAGAAAGGCTTACGTCGACTTCGAGTCCGCAATGCCGTGCCCTACCGTCGATTTGAGAACGTGCACGATAGCGAGCGATTCTACGGAATGAACGAGGGCTATCAAAACATGGTTCATAACCAGCCATTCCAGTTGTACCACCATCCTTTCCCTGTACCACATGTTCCTGAAGAGCAAAGGAACAATGAGGCCGGACCAGTGCGAGGTTCCTCGAGTGCGAATCAGAATCTTCACCGGCGATTCCAGGGCTACGTGTTCAGACCTTATCCGAAACCACCGGTTGTTGGTGGTTCCGAATCGGATTGAGTTTGGTACATGAGGGATCCGTTGCATCGCGCCTCTGTTTGTTAAACTTGACTTTGATTCCCAATCCTCTTATAATCTCCTCTGATTCTTAACCACATCACCTTCCGGATTCTTTTCCTCTAAACCAACAGCCTCCTTACAGTCTAGATACCATATTGTACACTGCTATTACTCAAATAGTCGATAACAAGAACAACAACAATATTAATAAAGATATGAAAAAATTCCTACACCAGTCTCCTCTAAGACGTTCCAAGAGAGCCATCAAACCAAGACTTTCACACTTCGGTCACCCCAAAGAGCACCCATTGCGGGCATTACACACTAGAGGGCATCATGGTGGGATGAGGAAAGAGCTCACTTTAGACCCCTGTTAATATTATGATCATCATCATTTAAATCCTCTGCACTCTTCATGTTGTTTGTACAAAAGAACCCTACAAAATAACCATCAACTGTGTTAGCTAAATGCCAGGATACCATGAATCTGTGAATAATACAAGAAAAAAAATCTTAGCATCACCTCTTCCAATCAATCAATTGTCGATCGCTCGATCTGCCATCTGTTATTCCACCTTTGCAAAACTGATACATCTCTCTCTCCCTCTCTCTCTCTCAATATCCGACATAAGACTGCCCGCCCGATTTACTTGCTAAAACCTCCTTGCTAATCAATATTCATATTATTCGATTCACAATGCAAAGCAATTTACCACCCCGAAGTGTTACTCAGTTCACCTTGTAATCATTATTATTATCATTATTATTATTATTATTATAATTACCTTCATTAATATTATCCTTCCATCTACCAACATTATTAGACACAATTTGCAAACAGCTGACCCTAAAAGCCTTTCAAAAGTCAAACAATTGCGGTTTTTATTTCGTAGAGCTCTCGCACTTTTGTAAAGCCAAACGACAAAAAGGGCAAAATTTTGTTCCCCACAATAAAGATTTCTGTATATCGATTCGAGCAATCTCCTCTTGTTGAACCAAGGAGCTGAAGCTCTCGGCTTCCTTTTCACCCAACTCCAATCGAGTTAGAAGAGGGAGCCTGAATCGGTAGATAGTAACCTGAACCAAAAAAACAATCTCTTTCTTCATCGAGCCAGATCACATTTGGATTCAAAATTACAGTCGTGATTTCGCCCTTAAGAAAAAGAAGCCCCATTCGTTCGATTATTATCTTTGAAATATATGAACATTGGAATACACCAAAAGCATACTTACTACATCTTTATTTCATACATTTGGCATGCTAACCATGTAACTGACCAAGCAGCATTCCCCCACCTCCCAAGATGCTAAAAGTGAACAAGAACGTCGCGAATACGGAACAGCAAAGCATCGAGTAAATTCGAATCCTCATCCTAAAACCATGAGCATTCTCATGGACAATGTCGCTGGTCGATCCGGCCTTTTCCCCATCAATGAACTTCCGACGAACCACCAAGCAGTCTAGTTCCATAATGGCCGCTCTCATCACCATCCAGGGCAAGGACATGAAGACCATAAGAATGGGGAAGGCCGACGCGATATAAATATGGGACTGTTCCGTGTTCAAGTTCAGATATGGATCCGGCATGGAGGCCAGATTGATTTCTTGGTCTGGTAGATTCAGGTTGAGAGCTATGCCGCTCAAGGGAATCTGGACCTTAGTTCCAGAAATGACCACTGTTTGGTTAGGTTGGTGGAAACGAATCCCGTGGATCTCATTGGGAACGTTTTGGTGGATGGTGAAGCCCAAAGCGATGCCGATGATCGACATGTTCATGATGTAGTTGAACACAATCAGACAGCCTCCTCTCATCTTGACGTTACTGTGTTTCTCGTCATTGGAATAGGCTAAGGGACAGATGATTGAAAAAAGGGAGTACAAGACGTGATTTGGAAATTGGCTCCAATATGAATTCTCAGATTGGTCGGTCTCAAGGGCATCTTGGGTCAAGGGGTATGGATTTTCTTGGACCGTGGTGGATCGTCCTGGAAACCTGATGCAAACTCGGTAGAGCAACATGTTGCAAGCAAACATTCTGCAATATGAAGGAAAACAAAGGTTTTTTCTAGTTTTGTGATCGTTCGGATGGAGCTTTGGATCAATTGGGTTCCACTTGGCGGAAAAGAGTGGAACTGTGGAGCCCCTAAGGGAAATGGGTAAAAACTTTGACAAACATCGAATCAAATTAATGTTATTAGGATCAATACATTCCGATGTGTCCCTTTTTCTGTGGAAATTTTTCATTATAATATACATTTATCAGTCTTCAGGCAATCTTTAGCTACCTTGGGACACTTCTAGTCCTCGCAAAGGCCAACATTCCAGTGATGGTCATTGTGAAATAAGTTGACGTCTTTTTTCGCAAACCTGTTCCTTTTTGACTAATCCAAATGTATTTTGTTCAATTAACCTGGTAAATGAGTTAAACACCTGACGTGATATTGAGACAAAACACAGAAACTTATTTTTACCTTAATGTAAGATCAAGTGGAAATGTGTTTACAGAAAATCTAAACCAAATACAAAGTATTTTCCTTTCAAGGACGAAATTAAAAATGGGACTGACTTCTAGTTGCATGGCTAAAATGAAATAATCAAGCAAGACCAAAGCTTTGATGTGTAACAGATAAACCGCGAGCAACAAAAGTAAATGCAAAAGAGACTAACGAAAGCGATTTAGCACGTAATCGAGAAGCCCTAAATTTGACAATTTGCGGATGGGAAAGAACACAATAGGATCTCCAGCGTTTTAGGATTGCTCTTAGGTTTTATACCTCTGAAAAAGTAAAGGCTTGAAAGTGAACATGACAAAAGCAAACCATTTTATGTTGACCCTTTATAACTTACGCTAAAATGGTGGCTATTGACCAGACCTGAGGGAAGAAGGCCAACATAAGAGAAAGGCTCAATGTCCTGGTGAGTGTAGTAGCCACAATGAAGGGTAATCCAATGAAGATGAACGTGATGGTGAACGATTTTCGATCATTGAACAAGGAAGCTGCTCGAATGATGTTCAACAAGGATAGAAAGGCAGCCAAAGTATGGAGAGACACTGAAAAATGTCACTAAAACAAATTAGTGACACTGTTCCATATCCACTCAGAGCTTCTAAAAAACATACCAGGATGGTCGGCAAATCTGGCAAAATCTAACTTGTTCTCATTTTCCAAGACAGAAAATAGCACACTTAGATTGATGAGCAAAATCGGGTTCGAGCTGAAGCAAGCTTGTACCACTCGGAATTGGTTCCCTAAAACCTTGGCATTCTCAGCGGTTGATCCGTCTTTCTTGAAGATGGTGATCCAGATTGCCAGATAGCTGGAATGAAGTATAGACTTTTCCTCACACATATCCTTGTGAAATCGACCAGATCTGTTGGAAACTTACACAAGAACTGGAGATGGATACCCAATCAAAAGGATCAAAAGTATCCAGCAATAACCAAAATGTTGGTTTACTCTCTGTTTACACAGACTCATCCAAGTCAATGACAATAGGATTGAGGGAATGGTAGTGAAGATGATTATCGCTCTGAATGCTCCAATGGAACCCACGTGTTGCAATTCCAAAGCCAATTTGATGTTGGCGCCCACCTCAAAAATCAAGAGCAGAAAGTCAAGGACGATCGAGATGAGCAATTCACAAATGTTTTGAGCCAATTGAAAGCTCGTTAACTCTTTAGGAGGGCGTTCCTCGCTGAAAAAAAGGGAGCAGATACATTTTTATTTTTGAGTTGAACTTAAGAGAAGTACTCGTAGATTGATCCTTGACCATAGAATAATTCATATTCAAAATTTCTTGAAGAGAAGTCAAATGAATGCCAGCATAATTAGGCAATCATTTATGGATCGGAACATATGAAGATTGCTCGTGAATACCAGACTCTTGAGGAGCTAGATGGCACTTACTGTAGGTTCACCTCATAATGTTAATGATAACCTAGTAAACTGTTTTATCTATTTTAGTTATATTTAAACAGCTCAATTACCTTTATTCATATTATTAATGATTACTGAAACTACCTAGCACCCAAGAAAATCCAATTTTGGACCTGACTTTGTGACTATCCAATATAGCTATGAGAATCCTAACTCCAACATATAATGACCAAGCATTGAAAAGAATCTAGAGCAAAAAAAAATTGGAACCAATTGTCAATGGGTCTATGAGAAGATAAATCATATAGTGTATGCTTCAGTTTTTGCTTTTGTGTGTGCGCCATCTATTGATGCATTTGTACGACATGATTCATAGCTTCTATGATGGGACTTCCAAAACCTAGCAAACAGTAATTTGCATGTCCTATTTGTAATAGCATTCTACAAATAGGGTCAGATTACGAATTCTCTATCTTTTTTTAACATGTTTATATTCTTACAATTTTTCCTGTAACATTGCAAAGTTGTACACTCATGCTAAGGTGCAAACCTAGTAGCATGCAAAGTTCCCAGTTGGTCCATTGATGATTTTGTAAATCATTTTAAAATTGGCATTGCCACAGCAAAATCACCTTAAAAGTAGATATAATTTTTGTTTGCAATGACGAAGGACCAGTGAATGGCATCATTATATATCAAATCAATACTTCAGAGCTAAGTTTCTGAATCGACATTTCATTACTTTTGGCCAAAATGTATTATGTTCCTGATTTTATCTAAGTAGAAATGAATGAATATGATGTTTTGATGTTAAGATGATATTTGACGTCAATTAGAGATGATAATAAGATCATGTTTTGCCTAAGAGGACCAAATACTTTCTATACCCCTAATGATAAGCAAGATGTGGTAAGGAACTACGGTTCATCAAGCAGCTCCGTATTGTCAAAATCGATGCCCTTTTCACTTGCTTGTGGGAGGCCTTCCTGACCAAAGTTGATTGATTGGCTTTGTGTTTAACTTACGGAAAAGGCCGAGGAATTGCCGGTTCTTGTTCCTCCTTTCGATCATGATTTTGAATTAGCTCCGTTTGACTCTTTGTTCTTTGGGCTGTTCGGTAGGATGGAGGTCGGCTGGAAAACCGTCTCTCATTGTTTTGCTCGGCCATGGAGGGTAGCATTTAAAGTCTTTTCATGCCAAACAATTTATCTGCATCATTTGTGGCAATTGATAGCTCGCGCGTTTATCTTATCATCTAGTTGAAGTCAAAACAGCTAATAACGAGAGATTGTAGGTAGTCCCTTCATGATTCGACTTTTGACCATTTCCTGACATCCACTGTGAATAACACCTCATTATCAACTTGAAAAGTGCTCAAGATTAGTGCAATCGTAGTTGTTGAGTAAAGCTCTTGAGTCAAGTCAGTCTTTGCTTTGCTGCCTTTTTCACTGCAAGGAGTATGCAAATTGAACCAATGAGATTGAATGTCAAGCAAATAACTTTTTTAAAGGTATAAATCTGACGAGGTTCACAAGAAAATAAATCATGAGTTACATCTTCCAAGCGATCAATGAGAGCACGATGAATTGCATTGCTCGTCTATAGCTACACTGACATGAGCTTCAGCTTGAACACCATTGTTTCGCGCTCATTCAGTGCTGAGCTCATTCCTACTCTGAGTTACTAGAAAATATGAGTCTTTCTAGGTTGAGGATTTAATATAAGCCGTTTTATATTTCTGGGTTGGTTCTCATCATCAATTTGTACATTTTGATTGGGATCAGACAATATCAAGGACACCGATAATCGCATACATCTAATCAAAGTTAGGCACACAAAGGCTCTTCATATTGGCGCTTTCTCTTCAAGATTTTACGTCTTGGGTTGGCAAGGCTGACTTTTGTGAAATGATTGATTTGAGCATTGTTCAATGGAACTGAAACACCAAAAGGCCTCCCGCCACAATCATCATGGTCGTGAACACGCACATCCCACAAACAGAGCAACAAATGGTCAAATACAATCGGGCTTTGAGTCGGCGATCCTCTGCATTTTCCACCACAGCTTGATGTAAAGGCCGGATCTTGTGGGTGCGTCCACCCACATCTACGAAAACCTCCGCATGACCTCCATCACACTCATCCACATCCCGATTTTGGCCCAATTCCAACTCTTTCCGTCGGGTCACGAAGCAATCCAGTTCCATCATGGCGGCTCTCATGATCACAAATGGCACGGCTAACAGAGCGAGAACCATGGGCACCACTATGGCATGGATCAGGTCGGTGCTATCCGTGTTCAATGTGGCGGATACGGCCGGCATCGATCCCAGGTCGATTTTCTGAACGGGTAAGTTCACGGCTACGTCTAGTCCGCCCGCTTGAACGATGACCTTGCTTCCGGGGAGCTCGACCTTGAATGATGGCTGGGGTAAGGTCACTCCTTGGATGGTGTTGGGGACATGGTAGATGATGGTAAAACCCAAGGCAAGTCCAATCCAGAGCATGTTGAACAGATAATTCAGCAAGATGAACAGACCACCCCGGAGACGAGGATGGTGAGAGCGAATGTCGTTGGTGTATCCAGAAGGGATGAAAATTGAACACACGGAGAGAGCCACGGTCTTGGGGAAGGTGGGCCAAAAGCCGTCTTCTTTCTTGTCCAAGTCATTGGAACATGGACCCGCTGAACTGCAACATGGGAGATCATTGGTGCTGAGCTGATCCGACATTTCGAAGGCATCTAATTGAGTCTCTTCAAGGGTGGGAGATGGCTGGAGATCCGGCTTCTTGCACGCCCGATAGAGCAACATATTTGTGAAAACCAATCTAAAATTAGTGAAAAATATTTAGTGATGAACACTTGGCACATGATTTTTGGGCCGAGCACTTCTATTGTAGCTGCCCATTTCTTACCCAAAGATGAGGAAAATGGTCCATTGAAATGTCATGAAACTAAAAATCACAGCCATGGACAAAATTCTTGATACTATAGTGAATAATAGAAATGGATATCCGGCCATCACGAACAGGATGGTGTAAGTTTTGCGCTCATTGAACAAGGAGGCCGCTCGCATGACATTCATGAAAGAGGCAATGGCAGCCAAGCTATGGACTTTCACTAAAAAAAAAATAGAAGCACAAAATTGTATTGAAAGCACTCTGGACAAACAAAGCCAAATACTCGAGTCTCACTATTGAGTCCGAAACTAAGATGAGCCCCCAAAGTGGTGAGGTTCAAAGCACGGCTATCGTTGGCTTGGAGAATACTGATGAGCGTGAAAATATTGAGCAAAATCAAAGGCACGGAAGAGCAGAAGGCCTGAGCGAGGCGAAAGACATTGGCCAGAATTTTGGAGCGTTGCGATTCCGGCTGAGAGCAAAATGCAGTCAAGTACAAATGCCAGATGTACCTGCAAGGCAATTTAATTATATCACTAGATGAATAGAAATGTATGTACATAATAAGTAATGACTTACACAAATAAGGGCGAGGGGAAACCAGAGCAGACTACGGCAAGCATGAAGCCAAATCCTATTTGTGAATAGGATTTCTT
Organism: Tigriopus californicus; assembly: GCF_007210705.1. Classification (NCBI taxonomy): domain Eukaryota; kingdom Metazoa; phylum Arthropoda; class Copepoda; order Harpacticoida; family Harpacticidae; genus Tigriopus; species Tigriopus californicus. The sequence continues at coordinate 9,171,236 of NC_081441.1, read as the reverse complement.
AATGCTGACCCAAATGAGGCCGTTGATGAGAGAAGGGACGAAGAAGAGGACGATAATGGCAACATAGGGACCGTATTGGCCTTGGTCTTTGAGCAATAAGGCTAACCAAAGGTTGAACAGGAACTCGGCGAATAGGAGAAAGCAATCCATAATCAAGGATATCGTCCATTCCACGCCTAATCGGCAGCTGAAAATACTTATTTTTCAAAGCTACGTCTTAAACACATTTATGACTCATTGATGAACTCCGATAAAAAAATGTTCATTGTATGTCGAGCTGAGATTCGCAAGGGTTGCACTAACCGGTTTTCTTCCCAAAGCCTCGGTTCAGCTCCTAATTCGCCCATCCGAACCGCCAAACTTCTGCAATTTCTGCTCGACGTCAACACAACAATTTTTGTCGGAGTCTAATAGCAATAATCATTAATCACATCTCAACTCACCTCGAAACATCTCCCTCGAACATGGGATCCTGACAATCTCGGAGTAAGCTGGATTTAGAGGGTAAGTACCCATTCACACGTGGACCTCCATTCAGGGGGCGATTTCCTAAGGCCGGAGGGCGGGCCATGGCATGAGCGAAACTTCCGTTCCGTTTTAGAGGAGAGATTGGGCGATCTTTTTCCGAGTATTGCGGGGATGGAGTGGGTCGTTTGCTTTCGGTCTCATTGGGATTGGGCAGGTCTCGATCTGGATCGGGCGACAACCTGGGGTAGTTGTTTGTGTGGAAAAGGTCTTCGTGACTCTTTCCTCCCAATGGGATTTTACTGGGGGCGGAGGAGGAATCGAAATCCGCAGTCATGATAAAGGGACGGTCTGAAATCGAAGGCTCACGAATCAGAAATCTTGATCGGCAAATTCAGCCCACATTTTCAAACGGGCGGAATCTTCCAACCGGTGATGACAGGCTTGATTATCCGGTTGTGTCACATATTGCCCTCAGATCTGATTTCAGTGAGGATCAGTGTCGACTAGAATGCAGCCTTCGCCTTACAACTTTGCATTCACCGTTATGGCATTCAGGCGAGAAGGCGAAATTTGATATCCTCATCCATATTTCGTGCAAAAGAGGTGTGTGTGTGGAATGGGATCCTAAAATCTCGAGAACGCGAGAGAGGTTCGGCTTTTGATGAACATCCATAATGCAATTTCTTTATTACTGAGAGGACCTTAATATCCGAGTCAATGGTATTTGGATTTAGTGTTCATTTGGTATCTTGACAAGCTTTTTGGTTGATTGAGCCATTCAATTTTCACGGGCAGAAATGTTGATTGCATGCCCTTGATTTCGTCTGACACTAAGTAACTATTGGTAATATTTCTTTTTGCAAAGAACCCGCAAGTGGACGACAAAATGTCCAAGGGCTTACAGCTTAGAAACTCATTAGGTCGAAATCATTTGTTTCTTAGGATTGGTACTCAATTCCTGGATGTTCCCATGGGTAAACAAATGATCTTGAAACTATGGCAGAATTTACTTCGCTTTATGGAGGATCTAGGTTTTCCCATACTCTTTTGAAAGGTCTTTATGTATTCACGTTTAAGTCGGACAAAAAGTTTAACTTCATAAACATTAGAGCCGGAAAAAGATTTAAAAAAAAAAACACCTTTTGAGGTTTCCAGGAATACCTTCTCAAGGTGCCACAACTAGTTCATGTGGAATGGAGTCATTCATTACGCATTCATCGAGTTCAGCACTTGACAATCGGTGCACTGAACTGAAGCCGAGCATATTCGTTTTTCGTTGGGCTGTGGTGGATTGTTTCATGTAAGGTTGACGTTGCTTTATGGAGCTAAAATTAACCAGCTTGCCGCTATTCCCACCACTTTGTTTGTGATGGAGTGCGATTCAATGACAAACCGTATAGACAAAGGCAACAAAAAAAATGGACAGAGTCGATGTGATTTTAATGAAAAATGTCAAAAAGTGCCGACAAACTTCAATATCCTCATGAATGACGATTAATAATGACTTCTGACGAAACAGTCGGAGTTCTGTACTCACTCAAAGTAGACCTGATGACCACGTGGGCGGCGATTTCGATGAATACTACAAACCAAAGACCTTGAAGAGGTTTTTTTTGGCAGCATTCGCGGCTAAAACATTGCCCGAAGCGACAAATTATCCATCCCAGCTTCAGCTATGAACCTCTCTTACCCACTCTAAATTGTATTCTTGATCATTGATCATATATGGTCATTTTTATCCTGGACATTCCTAGTTATGATACTGGAGCGTTCTTGCGATCGTGTTCTACCGAAGTTAAGTGTGTGTCCCCATCGATAACTGGACGTCTGGCATAGGATAGCAGATGCAGAGCAACTTCATTGAACTCTACCCTCATGAGTCTCTCCACCTCTCCTCGACCCTTCAGGGACAAAGATAAGGCTAAATTTAGGTTCACATCCCCCCGACAACAAGCCAAAGAGTTGACTCTCCAACAATATTCCTGAGAATTCAGTACGGTCTTTGTGTCAAGAGTAAACTGGCAAATTTTATGATAATCAGGAGAGCTTGGTCGTCTGGCTGTTTATGCTTCTTGAACTAGACAACTTTTCCCAATCAATGCGAAACTAAGAAAGGGCTGGAGGCCACAAGAAAATTACCCAGAACGAATTATCCGAAATGCATTCAAGATCGTTCGTGATAGTTCCAATTAAGTTCATGAAACCAGTATTGATTGCATGATAGATTGAAAGACCAAAGTTGAGAGAGGTCAAACCACAAGATTTTGGAGCTTTGCTCCTATTTTGCAAACCAGTCTCATTCCTCATCACCACTTCTCTTTCTTGACCAACTCTTTCCGATAAGATTCGACTAAAACATGGCGATCCGGAAGCTTTTTCAATCCAGTCTCGATTCACGCCAGAGGCCAACTTGATCAAAAAGTCCATTAAAGGCGGATAACAAGCTCCTTTCAGTTCCAATTCAATACGATTCTTCTACATACAGATCATTGGACAAGGAAGGTCGAAATCATGGTTCCTTGCAGGGCTCCCTCTCAGTCAAGAGTGTGTGTGTTTACATCAGTTGCAAGTAAGTAACCCCAGATTTCTCCCTCGCTATGAACTCGTTCTCAAATGTCTGCTCAATACTGAGCTCAGCAAATAAGACGAGATTATCGTTGAAGCATCAGAGGGCGTTTTTATGGCTATCCAGTTCCGCAAACAAAGTATGGAGACAACTCCCAATACTGAGGAATCTCCAATCTCTTCTCTGCTTTAGTTTGGATTGAACATAATTTTCAATGCGAGGTGGTCGAAAATGCGTCTTCTGACATGCTCTACCTGTTGTTTGATTATGTTGATATTAGTGAAGTTGAATCGAATGCCAAAGGGTGTGGCACTGTAAAGGGCACTAAATCACCATTATCTCACTCAAATGAAGGCCAGAAGCCATGTCCATATTGTCGAGAATTATTTCTATTGCACATGGTGTCTTGGCGAGAATGAACAACTTTAGCTTCATGGAAGCTCTTGAGCAAAACTTGAATCACCTCACTCAACTACCGCCACAACCAAACTCCTTACCCAGCACCCTGCATAGGAGGAAGGATCACCAGGATGGATCGCAGGTTTATGCAATGCAGGAGAGCGCTCGCCCGATGATCTCGCGGTTCTCCCCAATATCTTCCAGCTATGCACCCGTACTACACAGAGCGATCCTCTGAACATCTTTCCCAATGGTCGTCGTTCACTCGACCTCCCATCAGTGCCATTGGAAGCAAGATTGGACGTAAGAGTACCTCCACCATCACCAACAATACATCCACTTCTACGACCACTACCACTAACATTACTACTTCTACTACTACTACTACTACCTGTGGGAATCTGGTCGCTATCGGAATACTCTTCAGCTCTCTGGTCCCTAGACGCTAGACAGCAACTCTTCCATCACCAAGACGAGATCTCATAGTTTTCTTACAGGTCTTCTGGTAATCTTTGCGCTCAATAACACCGCAATGAGAATAGTTTTCAAGCACAAACTAGCAAAATTATTGACATGGCTAGGGCAATAAAAATATGCTATTTTTTATCTGCGAGCAAAGGGTGAGGCTTAAAACAACCAAAATTTGGGGTGAAAACGATATGCTTTATCTAGATTCATTCTCACTGAAGGGGAACAAAATCATAAACAAAGTTTTATTTCACCTTCTTTCTTTTTTAAAAAGACGGTTAACTTAATTTGGCATTATTGTGCAGGTATTTGAATCGAAAATTATTTCATCACTATTGGTTGTTGCCTTTAAGCTCTAAAGATAATTGTCATTTCGAATTCGTATTTCAATGTTATTGAGCCACGTGTCAATACTCTGAGAATCTCTTACAGAGGAGAGCTTCGCAGCTCTTTGAACATAGTTACTGTCGATACATTGAACTTCAAAAAAGTCAGGGTTATTTGCTCATGAGAGTGTCATATGAATCAAAACCCACTTGTGCAAAATTGAAAATAGGATATATTCAACCACATATAAAGTATTTCTTTGTGATAAATTATGTTGAATACATCACGAAAAGAGAACGAAAGGAAGCTTCGCCGTTTCATGCCTTTTCCCATTGAGAGACAAAGACCAATGACATGATGGTTCCCTCACAAGAAACTACAGGTCTAACCATCTCATAAGAACCAACGCCAAATCAGAGTTTGTCTTGGCTCAATCTGCATCACCGAATCAGCGATTTGGCTATTTCTGTTGGCATTTGCACCAATTTCGAGGCAAATAACAGTATGAAACTTAACAAAGCCCCTAGCAAGGGTGTATTGTATAAAAAAAAGAGCATCTTATCAGGGTAGAGTGCACGACAAAAGGAACGCTGAACTGATGAGAGACTAAGTCAAAAGGTCAATTCTCAAAAGATACAGTACAATACATTTCTTTTTGAAAGAAGTTGTTTGAGTAAAGGAGCTTTTTGAAATAGAAAAAAACTAGAAATTGGATAACAGGTAACATTTGGTCCAAATTGATTGATTCATTTCAGTAGATCTGACACCTTATGTTCGAATGAAAAACCATTCATATCTAGACGCGATGAAATTGCTCTCTTCCTTTTACGATAAAAGGAAAGGAACATTCGGTTAAAATCCAAATGTGTTTCTGACATGCAGATGTAAATCGTAGCTTTTAGAATAATCTTAGGATGGGACAATCAAAATCAACGTCAAGCGAAAAAGCAAAGAACTTCCCAGGATTTCAAATTGAAATATCCTCAGAGTCCTATATTTCAGGAGACTCCTACCCTTCATCCTCTTAAAATATCCTCATTGGGTGTTTTAATCAATAGCATGAAAGCACACTTGTGCTTTATTTGATACTTGGAACTCCTACCTCTATTTAATCACTTGTAGGGAACGAAGGGAAGAGGGAAAAACAAAAAGCTCAATCAAGGAACAACTGATGAAAAGACTGACATTTAATCCAGACAGATGATTTGAAACTTGGCCTTCTTGGTAATTAATGACAAGTGGACCCCGCTACGAAAAATACTTTCAGGAGAGTTTAACGTGCATGTATTGAATAAAAAAAAGGGGGAACAAATTCGGAACCATTTGTTCGATAAACTGTTAAGATACATTGCACGGTCCTGAATTACTCTTAGGTAACTTTCAGACATGCTCTCAAGATTTTTAAAGATGTTTCAAATGTTGGTAAATCTACATCCTCAGATAGTTAGATAGCCCAATTTTCCTTCAAATTGGCCACCCAAAGCTTTGACGGGAGATTGGAGATAAACTAATAAATTGTGATCTCATGAACTCAGATGATTGTTTTTCGTTGCATTGAGTGGTGCTTTATGCACTCATAATGGTAAAATGAGTCACCAAAACTACATGTATGCTGCATATGTTATGAAATAAAATTGCTAACATATTCTTTTGACAATACATTATTTTTCGTTCAAATAAAACGTAGTATTCTACTTCGTGATATTGCAAAAATGTTCTAGCAAATATACAGAAAGCATCCATAAGAAATGTTGCCAAACTATTTATTTTTAATGTGTTTTGAGTGATCAAGTTGTAACATCACACTAAGCAACAAAATAATTCATCTGAGTTTAAAAATGCATCTAATACGTAAAAAAATATTGCCAATGCCAATTTTGAGAAAAATTGGGCTTTTCAAATTATAATAGCTCAGCAGATTTATTGCCGCTTGATTTATTATTGATTTAATGAATTTCTTTCACGATTCTTAATTCATTATTTTTCATTGTTATTATCTATCAACGCTCTGGATTTACATTAATGCAATTTGGAACTTGAATTTCAAATAATGCTGGAAATGATTCCGATTTGATAAAGATATGTTTGTCTGTTAAGCTGGCTTCAAGGGATGTTAATATTTAGAGACAGGAAAAACATTTTGTTTTGGCGTTGAGTGTAAATTCCAGACGTTTGTCAAAACTAGTTTTGTTCAGAACAGATGTTCTGACAACTATTCGCGTTCAAACTGTACAACATTGAGCAGCAAAGCTTTGAGACTTAAGATAAAAAGTCACTACTGCAAGACAAACGTCTGGAATTTACCCTCAACGCCAAAACAAAATGTTTTTCCTGTCCCTAGATATTATATCTATGTTTTCAATGGCAAGTCAAGTTTGGAATACAAAAATAGAATATTGATTTGCCCTCAAAAAGAAACAGCATTTTGAAGCATTGCGTCGTTAAAGCATAATCAAGTCTTGATGAACAATGGACCTGATTAAATTGAAGGAAACTGGAGAGGAAAAATATAAACAAAAAAAAAACACCTCAAATCGTAGAAAATCATTTTTAGATCACGAAATATTGTTTCAAATACAATGAGTTTTTTTCCATTTTAGAGCTTCACATACTTTCAAGATTAGTGATTATTGATTGCAGTCGAAGTGAAGAGTGAACAAGCACCTTCGAAATCCTCCAAGTTGTGTCTTTGAAAGCAGGATTCAAGACAAATACATTTCAACGTGACCAATTTCTCCTTATAGGAACCTTTCTCATCAGGATAAACGTTTCGAACAGCAAGCACATCAAGTTTCTCTTTGGGGCCAACTCAATTTTCGAACGATTGCACTTGCTTTTGAGGCTATTCGAAAGACCAAATTGCAAAACTAATGTCATGATGTCCCTTCACTTCTTTGCCTTGTTTGCTCCGGACCTAAAACACATGAGAGTTGTAATCTGAACCAAACATTCCACAAATAACCTCCTGCACCGTCAAAAAATCAACAGCTTGTCAATTTAACATTGTACACAATAGCTGGGATTTGAACCAACGGACTCCGGAAGCATTGGGCTCAACTGAGTGCTCTTTCATTTGGATTTCACATTATTGTATAATCAATGAAACAAGCTCGTCATGGAAGTGTCCATATGTGACTGCATAACGGGCCAATTAATTTAAGATGACTCTTCACCGAAGTGTTTGCTTATGCCATGTCTTTTAGTTGAGCTATTGTTCTATGATTGGAAAATACTTTTAAAAACTAGAAACTCATCTCATCTCTCTCTTTGTCCCGTCCTGTATCTCATTCTTACCTTTTAAGGCGAAGTCCCGTCATTGGAATGCACCGCCTAGTTCTGAACCCATCATTCATCACTCCAATTGGTTCCGTTTGGTACCATATTGATTTCATCTCTCGATCTTCCAAACTTCACATTGGGTATTTCCCGCACGTCTTGGAATCATTTTCCACCTTCTTCATTGACTCAGAAGGACCTCCTCGCTTTTGAAATCGGCCAAAATGGGTGGAGCACAATATTTTTGGGAGTCACCTGACATTTGAACGAGCACGTCCAAGTTTGACACGAAAGTTGTATTAGTGACGGTCAGACCCTTAATGAAGGTTGTTCGTTATCGATCGAATGAGTGATGAACAGGGGAGGAGGGGGCTTAACAAGGACGGCCTTTATGAACAAGTTCGAGGTCAATTGGGTGGAAAAGCTCGCCAAACCGAAAGTTGGAACAAAGGTTGGCTTTCCGACTTATTATTATTCAGCTGTGCAAAAGGCGTGTAGACACATCTGTGTGCATTATGATCCGTGAACAAATGATTTAACACACGAGTGTTGTTGTTTGTCCACTTCGAGGAAAAACATGGCATGATGACAGGAGGAACAGGAATATTGCAATGCAGCAACTCTCTCATTATGCGTACAAAATACATGGCGTTTCCTTGTCCAAGAACTCATCGTGATCAGGAGACATGAGTCATGGAATGACGAGATACGTTCCAAGGGGCATATCAAATGGATAACTTTGCGACTGGAAGAGAGGGTGGCTTCGAAGAGGTTCCGTGATATTTCGAATGGCATTCCGTTTTTATTGAACCTGTTGAATGGGGGTATTAGTACAAATGAAATGATGCTGAATTCCACAAGTCTATTATTTAAAATTAATCATTAAAGTGACATCTTAAACCAGGCTAATAAAAATATTTCATTTATCCTCTTTATTTTTGTTTTGAAATCAAAGTCTTAGGGTCATCTCAATCTTTGCTTTTTGCTCATCAATCAAGCAAGGCTTATAATCAAGCACACAAATCAGCTGGTTTGTAGGTTTGAATCCTGGTCTGGCAAGCAAAAGGACTTTGTTGAATTAATTAGCAACAGTAGTCACAACCTTTGACAATGAACTAGTGGCCAAGGGTGAAGTAAAATTCAATCTGTCTGCGGCACAATCCTTACCTAAAATTGTGGGCCGACTCAAAGCTTTTTTTCTGACTCTGGTATAACCATGTCTATGACTCACTGAAATGATAAGAACCTTGTATTGGTAAGACACTACCAATTCAACCAATTCAAAGGTGGATGCCGACCCCTTGGTTGGCAATGTAGTTCAATAAACTAGTTAACAGTCAACTCTCCGGAGATACCATGCATTGTATTGTTACGCCAACACAATTTCCGGTCTAGAGTTCCTCTGAATCTAGCTATCCATGGATAAGGTTATCCATTGGGCCGAGTCTCGTGGACTTGTCCAAAAAACTGCAATCCCTTCGTTCCTGAGGGTCTTGGTTGGTCGGTTGGTCGATTGGTGGTAGGTTCGCGATACGATAGTAGAGAGAACTTGCAAGCCGTGATGATCTCTGGCAAACTCCCGCCACCCTCGAGTTTGAACTTTGACTGAACAGGAAGAGGATTTTCAAGTGGAGCAAGCTACCAACCAGAAGAAAAAAGGTTCTCTGCGCCAATCTCTAAAGTAGTCTGTTGAGATCCAGGGCAGGAACTGGAAGTCGTGATCCAATAGCATTTCGTAGACAGTGTTCCACAAAATATGAACCGAACAGCCCCGGTAAGATATGAGCTAATGAAGGAGCTATATTTTCATTATAGAACATATTTATGGTGATGTACCCTTGAAACAAAAAGAGTTCTCAAATGAGTGCTCTTGAGTGATATGAATGTGTGAATCTCTTAAGGAGTAGCAGTTTTTTCATGACATCACTGTGACATCAGCTCATAATGTTTAAGCCGACTTTATGTGATTTACCTTCGGTTAAGTAAACAGATTTAATACTTCAAAATAGATTTCTTGTTCCCATATATTTGCAAATCGCAGGCCCCTTCCCCCTTATCAAGAGATTTGTCGGTCTGCTCAGCTAATTTGCCACAAAAGGGAAAAGGAATTTTAAAAAAAAGCGCCTTTCTTTCGATTGCACTACGATATACACCGTCAATCATCCTTGAGCAATAGTGAAACGATCAGCAATGGCTCAATTCCCAAGATACCAAGAGCAATCCCACGCTTTTGTCAAGCACTCAATGGTCATTTGGCGTGACTGGCAATCATTATCACAATGGATCATGATGCACCATGCTTGGATCAAATACAAACTAAACGGGCACAATTTGACGTTCCATGGCTTCCGTTCCCAACTGAACGAACGCAAATGGGAACACGACCAGACAAAACCTCGAGGGTCCCGGTGTTTTTATGGGGATATCAAGGCCTCACTCATGTTTTGGTTTGCTCTTGTCCGGTTGAGACGCTTGGTGCTCTTCAAAAAGTCGATCTGTATTTGTTAAGAAAGCCACCGCACGTTTATTTCCCTTGCAACAATTTAGTGGTCGATTTCGACTCCAACACCAAAGAACTCCTGGCCGAAGTTGAGAACTTTTTGGATTCGGAAAACTTCGCTGTTATCTCCAACCTTCTTTTGTGCCAGTTCCAGCCAATGAGAACACCAAGCATTCATTTATCCAACAACCCAGCAAAAGTGCATTTTATATCTAATTTCTCCAAGGACAATGGGCGATCCAAGAATGGTAATGGCAAAAAACGCGAGAGAAACGAGAGTTTAATTGAGCACTTGCTCTGGTCAATCCGGCGGGTTTGTTTGGTCTTAGTCGGTGGGGGTCTTTTTACTTGTCGTTCGTAGTGAGTAATAGAGAGAAAACCCGGGTTTTCCAAGTTGGTTTTTGTTCCGTTTCCAAGCATGTTCTGGCATGCCACTTGCCGCAGTCCCTTTTCCTTTCATTACTTCATTTTTCGATGTACTCGGACAACCCACCAGGGGTTATCCCCTCAGAAGTAATAAAATATGCTTCTTTATTTAATCAAGGAAATTGCTACTAAAAATGAAAAGCGCCGCATTCATCAAAGCAAATTGAGAATCGTGATTCAAAGCCCGGAACAGGCCCCTAGATTGGTCAAAAGAACTATGTTTCGAGGTTAGATGAAATTTTTCACCGATGTGTTTTTAAATCATTTGTACAGTAGAAGACAACTAGCTCCGTCGAACTTTTAACTGAACGATGGACATGATTTATTCGGAAGAAATAAATGCCTGGTTTCCAACCTGTGCACATGTTTGTTGAGGTCATTGCGGTAAAAAGGTCGACACGAGAATGCCACAAGTTGGTTAGTTGGTAGGTTTGAATATTCAGTCAGTCCTCGGGGAGTGAACACGCCCCTCAAAATACGAGTTTCAAATAAGTGTTCAATCAACCAAAAATTACTTAGCGTCAAAGCTCAATCCCAAATCGAATAAAATTTAGCATGAGTGTCACTCATCATGAGAATGAAGAACAGAATAAGGTGAGCTATTAAGTTCTTTCGAGGTCTGGTTTAATCAAATGTGCTTTACCTTTCAGGTGTCTGACCTGGAGGAAACTATTCAAAGGATAAAGGATCACGAGGTAAGCCATTCTCGCGACATGTTTGAACAGTGTCCAGATTAATATCTTTATGTACGTATAACTAGGGCGTGATGGGAATGATGGTTATCAATCCGGATGGCGTGGCCGTGAGAACCACAATGGATTCCACACATACCAACTCATATTCAGCCATTTTATCGCGGCTCACCGATCAAGTACTTTTAACAACTAAGATGAGGTTTCCAGATTGGTCTTTTTGTCAATTGGAACAATTATTTTTTTTAGGCTAGGTCTGCCATACGAGACTTGGATCCCTTAAACGAAGTCACGTTTATACGGTTGAGATCCCGGAAGAACGAGATCTTGATTGCACCTGATAAGGAGTTCAATCTGATCGTGGTTCAAACTCCCGCAGACGTGGAATCGAATCATGCCAAGCAATCCACGCAATAATAAACAAATGTCTTGCAAGCAAACTTACTAGAATAAAATGGTCCAAATGTCGCACTTGGGGTCTTCCGTCATGTCGTCCAAGAAATCAAAACACCCTTCGTCTACCACCAAAACGTCGTTGTCATCTTCGGAGAGTTCCAAAACTTCGAGAATTTCTTGCCGATGGGCATCCCGCAACAAGGTGACATTTTTCTGAAGGGACATGATTTCCTCTAAATGGCCCAAAGTGGCAGAATCCAATTCATTTTGGATGCGGGTGGCGTTCTTCTCCAACGCTTTGATCTCGGCCATGACTCTTTTTCTCTCCATTGTCCCTTCATTTCCGAAAACTCGGTCGTATAGATCATTGACGCGAATTCCCGTACGATAACCCGTAAAGAAGAGGAGTGCATGGAGATTGGCGGAAAGTCCACGGTCAGCAATGAATCGGCGATGGCGGATCTGAAGTAGGGATAAATTAAGTTCGAGTTCAGGCTCGTCAGTCATCGAGCGCAAGGACTTGTAAGGGGGGCTTAGCCAAATCTCTGGAATGAGGGATAATAACATATTACTTACCACAGAATCATGTTTACCCACGGTGTAGAAAATGACGAATCTGAAAAAGCCATTTGATTTCAAAGAAAATATTTCCTAGTTTTAGACATAGCATCTTCGGGTCAAATGCAAAATGAGGTAGACATCTTACTCTGCTTCCGCCGGTTTCAATATGTCTACTCCACACGACATGGGAAGCAAGAAATCCAGTAAAATGAGCAAGAATCCGACTCGAACATTCGTTTTCATTGTTCAACTTTAATGATCAATGGGGCTTCCGAAACCTCAACTAGATACCAGCAGTGCTGCCAGAAGCATGGACACTGAATATGCCAGAATAGCTCTTAAAGCATGCCAAACATGCCAGAGGAAAATCGGAATATGCCAGAAAACATGCCCGAATAAAAGCATCCCAAAGTTGCAACTTTCTGCAACACCCCCCGACGGAGAACCAGATTGGCATTAATATTAAGTTTGAATCACCATAATGGTTGACCTTCTATAGCAAAATTTCAATGATTCAGGGCATGCTTTTATTCAATAGTTGAATGTTTATGGCGTTTATGGGCTTCAAGGGAGCGGTAAAAGGTATCGATCAAAATCGTAAGAAGGATAGTAAAGCAAAGCTACCCGTAAGGAACCGGAAAAAAGATCAATAGAAGTGCAGTGATTCCTCGACCTACAAACTGGCATTTAAGCAGTATAACTTAAACATTTAGAAATAATTGTCTTTTACAAAAGATTTCCCGCAATTTACGGAAACAGATCAGTAAATGTAAAACTCCAAATTCATTGCTCTAAATACTTCAATTCTTTGGAAGGGTTTGGGCGCTAGGGTTGGAGAAGTGAGCCTCGCCCGGAAAGTGAAGCCAACCATCACATCATCTATTTCCAATTCCGTCAAGCAGTGTCATATCCGGTATTATTTTGGTTCTCCATTGGTGGGTGAGGTCAGCGTCTAGAAGTTTAATATGGAGAAAGGTCGGGGAGGAGATTTGAACCAAGGGCCTCTTGCACTTTAAGACCACTACAACACATCTCCTCCACTCTGTTTAAGCAAACTTGTGAAGAAATGTAACAATTATTGGCAGAATAGCCGTAATGTTGAACCTTGATATTCAAACGAGCAAACCCAAAGCAACAAATCAATGCTCCAGTAAATGTGGATTATATTTGCAATAAAACGGCAATGTTAAATGCATATAAAGAGGATGATAGAAAACAAAATGCACTTACAAACACCTTAGCGGTCCAATCTTGCAATGGCAACTGAAAAATCAAAAGTCAAAGAACACAAATGGCTGAGCATGAATGCAAATGGTAATGTGAATTTTCACGTTGCATTAATCAATTTATCAATAAACTAGCATTTACAGATAATTTGTCCAAAGGCATGTCAAAATTGCATTCCCAATGCCAGAGGGGTCTAGATTTTAACAGAAACTCAATTTTCTAGCAATGAAAAATACCACTTGCAGAGAATTTAGTCAAGACCTAGTCGGAATCGAAAATCTTTGGTTACAATTACCTTGTTGCAATTGCAGAACAACCGAGTCCAATGATTTAGTAGAGATTAGAAACTGATAGCTATAATTATAATAAAGAGGTAGGTAGCAATGATGGGCGTCAGAGGGAGTAAATATTGCACTTCTTTCAATCAAGCTAAGCCAGCAAGATGGGAATGTCCAACTAACCATTTTGCAACACCTTTGTCAAATTGAAAACCTTGTCAACTTGTTCACAATATGCCAGAAAACATGCCAGAGGGGTTCTTAATTTGCCAGATGTACACTATCTTAGGATGCACATATGCCATTTGGCAGCACTGGTTTTAGATTCACGATCGGTATTGGGCAGCAGGGTGACGGTACTGTTTGTTTCCGAAATTTGAAAAACATGACAATTTTATTTAATTCATTCACAGATTTATACACATCCGATATAAAGCTCAATTTGCCGGGCAAAATGTGCGCCTGGTAGGAGCAAAAAGGTTGTGCCCAAACAATGGGACATGCTCACGGGGGTCGTTGTTTACCCCTTTGCACTTGATCGTCCCCTTTTGACTTGCGTAGGGCTGTGTATAAGCATAAAGATGCTTAATAGGGTATGTCAATTGAAAGATATTCAAGAAAAAATGTGGTCTGGCACCCTGACTTTGGGCATTTTGGGGAGAGAGAACTAAGACAAACATCGCAGTCAACTCGCACCATTCGTCCATTGAATTTTCAATAATCGAGTGATTTTGAGTGAGCTGTGATACAAAACCTAACAAAAAATGAACAGGTTTGGTGTAATTCGGTGAACGCACCATCAAATTGGCTCAATACCATGATGCTATTTGCTTAGACAAGCAAGAAAAATGGAATAAATATCAAAATTCAATGCATGCACAGGGGAGTTTGGCATATTGTCTTTGATTATGCTCCATGGAATAACGTCAGTTGTTCATGAACGCGTTCACTTGACAAGCCCTATACAGAAAGACCAGCAAAGGTCAGCTCATTCTTCTTCTCTCTGATTAGACGATTTTTCTCTGGGGTCCATTATTCTTATCGGTCAATCGAGGATTTCCAAGGGCTGCCGTCTCCTAAACATAAAGCACCATTAACCACTGAGTTGACAACATTCAAAACATTTGTATGGCAAGTGCTCTAATGAGCATTATTATACAAAAGACATGAAATTCTTCATACTCTTTCAAGATGGTTGGATGACTCGAAAAAAAAATCAGAAAATTTTTTTTTTTCAAAAATTGGGAGCCCTACTAAGGTGCTTCAGCGTGATTATTATTTTGATTTGTTTGCGTGTTCGACATTTGATGAGTGAAACGTCAAAATCAAAACAGTTCTCACGCTGGAGTCTCTTAGCAGGGTTCCCAATTTTACTTTTTGTAAGAACTATACATAACGGCTGCCCTTGAGAACCTTTGACTGACCAGCTGACTTTTGTTGACTTTCTTGATTAAGCATCATTACAGTCAATTACAATTGTGTCAAAATAAGCCGAGCTGTTAGACAAAACAATCAAAGGATAGTGCTAGAAACGATAAAGAGATAAAGCTTTAAGCTCGCTTTGACGCAGAAGTTGGTTGAAAAAGTAGTGACACTTTTACGTTTGACACATCCCTACTTATCCGAAAGATAGCGCTTGGGCGCAAATGATACAAAAAACCCAAACAAACTGATCCTTTGACCCACCCTATTCTAAAGCCCCCTTACGCTGCACGACATATGTTATACGTTCTGCACTCCAGAGGGCCCTTTATCATTCAGCCTCTACCAAATAAACGGCCGATTGGGCCAAAGCCATGTTATTGAATTGTAGTGCGTTTGTGTTGTTTTTGACTAATTCTATCAAAATCTTATTTTCAATTAGTGCCTCGAGTCACATAATATCCGGAAAAGAAATTGCGTTCAAGGCAAAGCAAGAGCAGTTTATGTAGCAATCTACTGTGCCTCTTCCCGTTTTCTTTGGGCTGTGTGACGTTGCAAATAAGGGCCCTTATTGCTGAAGCACCTCGTAACGTTGGCATGAGTTCAATGAAGATCAGCATGGCTAGCTGAAGATTTGAAAAACATTTTTTAACCATTTTTCCAGTTTCTCGACTTTTTCTCATTTTTCTTCATATTTTAGGACACCTTTTGACCGCATATTGTTATTTGGGTACTTATCTGCTGCCTTCTTAACTTGTGGTTCCTTGTTTGTGACCTTTATTTACATCTGTGGAGCTAAATTACAGCATAACTTGCTTCCCTAACAACTTATATGGGCGAGCCTGTTATCATGCCGAGGTTGAGGTAAAAATTAATAAAGGTCGGAAAAATAACTTGTTTTGTCGTGGAGGGTAAATAAATTATAACAGGGCAAGTCAAGTGAAGGAAATTCAACAAAAATCTGTTCCGGCAACTTGATTTTGGGGAGGGAGATCGAAGACAAACATCACAGTCAACTCGCACTATCCGCCCATTGAATTTTCAATAATCGAGTGATTGTGAGTGAGCTGTAGTACAAAGCCCAACAAAATAAACATATTTGGAGTTATTCGGTGAACGCACCATCAAATTGGCTCAATACCATGATGCTCTTTTAATAGACAAGCATGTAAAATGGAATAAATGTCCAAATTCAATGCATGCACAGGGCAGTTTGGCTGGGCATGTTGTCTTTGATTTTACTCCATGGAATAACGTCAGTTGTTCGCAAACGCGTTTACTTGACAAGCTCTATGCAATATTTGGTCTGCTTATGAATGAGAGCTTTCAAGTTGGCATCATCAATTTCCGAACGGATCGCCATCTGCCATTCAAATGGCTGGTTTCTTGAAAAGTAGCTCCTTATAAATTACAAGTTTGCATCATTTTGAACAAATTTGGCATTGAATTTGATACAGTGTGATCAAGGATTGGTTGAGCAAACATATGGTTTCACTTTCATAAGTATTTTACCTTTGCCATTGGTGCATTTAACACATTAGGGGATATTTTCTGGGATTTATGTATTGATTCAGACATGAGGGTTCTCAGGGGGAGCTAGCCTTTAGAAAAGAGGAAGAAAAGATGAAGGGCAATACTGGTGCATTCCTGAGCCTGCTCTTCCAATCAAGCATTCGATGGAGGACGTGATCCAAATGGCCGGTGCAGTGACATGTTGGAAAGGATCACCAGATAAGTTGTGGAGCAAGAGGTTTGTAAACCTTTCACAAAATCATCTTCCCGATATAATTACTTCTTTGTGCGGACTGTGGATAAGTGGGACTTGCTTCCCCTAAGTACTTATGTGGCTCAAAGTGTCTCGTCCTTTAAAAAGTTGGTTGGTACCAAGAGAATAAAATCGGACTAATTTCATTATTCAGTGCCCTTTCCTCTTTTCGTGTCTGAATTGTCAGTTTTCTATGCCTAGAGCTCTATATACTTTGAAGTGTTAGTAGTGAGTGTCAAGGTCTACACTTTTGAGCCCTCCAAAAAATCCAGGCTAGCCAAATCAATAAAATACTTGCTTCTCTTACGGATTCCTTCCATGTTCCATTTGCTACTAAAAGCCTCCAAAACATTGAAATTAATTTGAAATTTAAAAAAAAGGTTTAAGGCCTGGTCATTTCTAATTTTGCTGGTGTTCAGAAGCATAGGTTGTAAAGAAATTAAGGGCCTCTCTTTGCGGCTTCTGAAAATCCTTTCTCCTCACTCAAAGAATAATTTGATCATATTGAATCTGCAGTTTTCAACAAAAGGGCATATTGAAAAACCTAGCGCCATACCATGAATGATCCGATTTAACTCTAAAGGTCATTGTTAACCCTCTGATGTTTGGCCACCGAAAGATTGACTCTTGAAATTCCAAATTTCGGCCCTTGGTCCGGCCTGTTCTAGTAGATGGATTTATCACATTTCCATGAGGTTCTCCACTTTCAAATGGTTTGAGGATGAACACTGAAAGGCGCACCAACGTATCTTGGTCTTTGCCGGCCTTCAGGTTGCCCTTATCTTTGAAAATTCAAGTGAGCGCAGTCTTAAGGCCAGAACCAGACATTGTTTTGACGGCAATCGCTGAGAGGGGTACTCATCGCCTTTAGGATATCGTTAGACCATTTCTAATATGCCACTATGTGCTAAACAGTGTCTTTTACGGAATGCTTGTGTTTTAATGTCAAAGAAATCTTTGAGCAAGGATAAATATTGTTCAAAAAAGCCATGGAGGCCCTTAATTTCTTTACACCCTGTATGCATTTCAATTCTTAGATGGGAAGGAAGAAAAAAGATCAAAAGGAATCACTAGAGTAAATCAGAAGTAAAATCTCAATTTTATCGACCATGAAAACCGTGTTTGTTTACTTGAAGTTCAGTTTCAGTTGAAATCTTGACTATATTTTTAAACTTAAGATGTAAATGAAAGAACGAGAAAAAAGGTTCATTGTCCAATACTGATGATAAACGAGTTAGGATAAGCCACAGACTTCTAGAAATATGGACTGCGAACGAGCTTCCCGGCAAATCGGCCTGCTCTTGGTCATAGCCACTCTGAGCCAATTTTCGAATTAAAGTAATGAAATAAGAAACGTAGATCTCCTCAATTAACGGTAGGTCAATTTTATATCATTTACATGCAAAGTCGATCGTTTCAAAGTTATATTGTCAAAAGCTTATGTAGCTGACCAAGAGCAGGCCGAAAATTCAAATTTTATGTAGTGTCTACAACATAACTTTGAACATGTCTCCTGACTTCCCTAAGCATAGGTCTGGGCTCAAACTTGACTGAGTTCATCTATTCAACAAGATCTCGTGGTCGCATTAAGTGCTTATTTGGAATAAGATGAGCGGTTTAAGAGATAGGATATTTTTGCTTCCGTTTGCAGTCCATATCTCTAGAAGTCCGTGGATAAGCAAACTCTAAAGTATGATGAATTTGGTGCTTCATTAGCACGGGTAAATTATCGATTATAGGCAATTTCAATATTATGTGAAGGGTAAAAAGCCAATCTCTGCTCTAGAACAAGGTTGTCTAGAACAATGAGTGAACTGTAAATCTCGTTGAACAAGACTTAAAGTAAGTAATTGAGAGTGTGGTTCAACGAGATCACCACTGGTGGCACGCTCACGCACTTACTATGAAGTGTTTCAAAATAACTAAACACGTATACAAAAAGTTTAAATATCTTTTTAAATCAAATAATTTCAAAATATTCATTTATGATCTTATCTTTGCGAGCAAAGGGAGAATAATAATAACTTACGATGATCACCAAGTTCTCATTTTCATCACGAGTGAAGAGAGTATTGTAATAATAAGATATTTAAAATCTAAAGAAGTCGCAGGAAGTGAAAAAAAATGCAAAGCAATAATCGCCCACTTCCATCGCATTATCATTTGACTGCGTTTGTGAGTTTCAGTTAAGTTCATCTCTTGAAGCAAAAAACGATGCGAAATGCATGAAATTATCTTTATATTCGACTAAACCTGTTTAAGCTCTTTGAACGGGTAACGGATATTTTTGCCATCTTTGGCCATGATTAACGTTAATGGATAAATCCAAGAAAATGTTCATTAGTTTTTGGAAATTTATTGATGGTACAGGTCCAATAATGAAATAAATAGAAACATGTGTTTGTTGTTAATGATTCGTTTAAATACTGCACCTAAGTGCCCTACGCTGAATAATACTGATGTGATTAATCTGCCAGCACCGACCGGTTGCAAGCCAATGCTGTTCTACTAGATCACTGTTCGTCTCTTTGGGTTACAAAGCGCTTCTAGACCTAATCCGAAAATCAGAAACAGGGATCAAACTCAGCATCGAAAAATGCTCCCTGGCCAGTCTAATTTTTGAAAATTAGCATTTTTTTCAAGCTAGCATTGGAATTTTTTTATTAGCATTGGTCTGGTTTTTAGTATTAAACTAGCATTGCTTGCTAGGAAAATGCTAAAATGCTAGAAACAAGATTTCACAATGCTTGTACCCTGCATTATTTCACTAAACAAATGACCAAAAGGGGAAAAAGCGAAACAAATCTCACAAGGGAACTACATTTGGCGGTGTTAGGAATGTTCTTTCATTGGATCCCTTTCCCATTCCATGAAATTGATACGCTGTAGCCACAAAGTGATTTCGATTGGAATGTTTACTTTATATTAAAACTCCCTTTGAATTGAGAAGCAGTTAGTATAAATCATTTTGATTGCTTAGCCAAATTTCTGTTTGTAACCAGACTTTTCACACACAAATGATTTTGGGTTGGCTAACACAAAGTAAGAAATTGATTAAAATGGTCAGTGCGTGTATATGGACGAATTTCCAATCCTGAAATAAATGTTAGTATGGGTTAATTTCAGTGTAATATTCAAATAAATATAAATATTTTGGTTTGTTTATTGTATTCACAAAAGTGTTCCCTCACACATTTGAGGTAAACCAAATCACAAGATTAAAAAGTAGCAAAAAGAATTTAAAATAGAAGAGATAAACAACAATTGAGCTCTATGGATAAAGAAACTTATTGCAGCTCTTGCTAATGTCCTCTTTGATGTATAATAAAAAACCAATTGATCTCATTTTCATGATACGTCTCCGAAAGCATCCATGAGCTTTGTCTCAACTCTGGATTTAGGGTCAATTCTAGTGACCGCAGAGGCTTAATGTGCGTTTTGAGAGCACCTTCAAGCCCTCGTGAATCCAGGCTAGTTAAAACAATGAAGTCCAACTCTCTTCTTTCCCGGGCTCCTTCATTGTTCAATTTGCTGCCCTCAAATATCCGTAGGGCGTATGTAGGCGTTGATCCAGTAGCAGGATTTAAGTCAGACTCGGACAAGTTTTTGACTAAAATTCCTGATCAACCTTATATTCAAGGATTAGCCAGATCAGCCAATTCTAATTCGTTGGTCGATCAAATAATATATATAAATAAAAGTCAAGTAAAATGAATAATCTTCTCGTCTTGAACTGCTGGGATTCCAATCCCGGTAGCGGAAAGGAAGTCCGCAAAAAAAAAATCTGAAATCCTTTGAGCACCATGAATAAAATGTTTTTTCATACAAAAGTAGTATTGTTCTAGCATTTTCGAATTACTATTAGCATTTTTTAGCATCGATTTTGCACGAGCTAGCATTGCTGGCCTAAAACAACTGGCCAGCCTGATCAAACTCGGTAATGTTAGTTTGATTTTTTTTTCGAAACAGATTCGTCATTGCAGTACAAAATAATGTTATTTGATAGACCATCCCGATCTCGCAATAACGTTCTTTCGAAAATGCCATTCATAGAAGAAGAGAACGTTTAACCATTTTCGCGCTCTGTCGTGATTTTGACAACCTCGTAAATTAGTCTCCACTTCCCCCGAAAAATTTCGAATCCCCATGGGAATTTCAGTAGTATCCGTACCATGGTATTGAAATGTAGGGCACGAAGAATTGAAGTTTTATAAAAGATAATTCCCACTGGAATATAGGTATGTATCCCTCACAGTTGTTCAGTAAGACAGGGTTAAGCTTTGATGGAAACCGCTCGTCGTTTCGTCCCAGTTCATTTATCATTGAATGTGCGTTGTCGCATTGCTGTTTAGTGCTGTTCATCAGCTGTCATCACAAAACTTTAACAATAATCCCAACAATTCTCAGCAAGTGTCCCTTGAATCATTTTGTTTATAACTAAATTGACACCCGAAATCAATTCCACTTGACTTCAACATCTCATCAATTTCAATGTCAATACGTGTAAAAACCTGTTCAAGAATCAAAGAACTACGCGGTTTTCGCTAAACCAAAACATCAATACATATATTTGATCTTCAAAATAATTAGTAAATAACGCAAAACATTCAGGGGTGGAGATAATTCATGTCGTAGTTTGCGTTCCACAAGCATTTCGGATCATTGTCATCATGTCCAGCCTTCCAGCAATCGTCCTCAACTCTTCCTCGATTCCTTGGCAGTAGTGGTTGGTCCGGAATCGGTTTCCGGCTTTTGAGGTGTCCTCTGAATTGAGTTGCTTCAAACTCATCGGATCGGCGACCTTGATGATAGAAGGCAAAGTTCCTGGGCAAGTTCTTCTCGGTTGCTGTATCGCGTATGTTGGGACGATATGTGGTGGTTCTCACTAGGCCCTTATCTAGAAGCTGGGCCCAGATTCGCTTGGCCTCATCCCGATCTTTGGAAGGAGCCGATTGCACAAGTCCATACAGTACAACACCCAGCACAACTAGGATTGGTAGGAAGTTCTTCATGGTGTTTGGGCACGTTTTCTTTGTTCAAGAAGCAAGTTTATACTGATGGCTGACGCTCAAGTTGCGTCAACGATCATGAAAATCCAATGCTAGACGAAATTGAAGTTGGAGATATGCTCTGGTCAAACGTGTTTGTTGAAGTGGTGGAGTTCTTTCTCACTAGGGTGTTACGATCGAAGTGTAGCCTAATCGACGTTTAAGAGGCAACAATCTCGGTTCATGTCCGAAGGCAACGACTGGCCCTCTTAGGTCCCCAGACTATTAAACCCATTGCGCCCTCTGTGGCGGAAGTGAGACGCAGGAGCTGAAACTCATAGATTCCCGTTAATAAGGATAGATGTTTTAATTACTGGCAACTTTTTTTAACCACTATCCAATCAAACTAAGAATTCTTAAACAACGGCTGATCCCCCTGAAAAAAAAAAACTGAATTAAATTTGCAATTTCAACTTCTCAGTTTTACCACATGGGAACCTGGTTATTTTTAGCTAGGCGCTTTACACTCTATATCTATGTTTGTTCGGAGAGTGCGACGTTCATTCGCGGGGAACTAAAGAACTCTGAATGTATGGACACGTTTGCTTTATTTCAAATTGGCTCTTGAGCACAGAAAAAAGTTGTGAGACACTCCGTGTCCGAATTGTCAGTGATCCTTGAATGGAATGGGAACCAGCAAATAGGTCAGTTTTGTTCTTCGAGCGCTGATTTTCAAGGTTGAAAATGGACCGCACAACAATTACTCAATATGATAACGAAGATGAATTCTAAAATATGATTCCGATCGCAGTTTAATATTTTTAAATATTAATCTTGCCTCAGCTCTTAGTTGTCTATGGCTTGCCACTGGCACTTACCTTAGGGCGTTGTAAATTGAAATAATTATGTTGTAGACAAATATATTCATATCGTTAATCTATTTATCAAAAAGTAGCATCGTGATTCCTTTTTCTTTAAGCGTTACAGTGATCAAAAGTAACGGAATCGTTTTCAGCTATTATTTAACACCGTTGAAAAACCTGACGTGTGATACCAGGATGAAAAATGTCATGATGTTTTGATAGGTCAAAAAATCATTGCCTGTAAGAAAGGGTCGGAAAAATAGTTAGTGATTTTTGTCAGAATAGTCGTTTTAAGTTACTAAAATCAGCCGAAATAACTTCAAAAAAAAAGTAAAAATAAGTTTTAAAAAGGTGAAAAGCCCTCGAACTGGTCACCCGTCAGACAAGCTCTCGAGCGGGGCAATATTCAATGTCATGTCCACTTTGACGTTCTCAAACTCGGGATATGCACACATTCCTCTATGATTTCCATCTTTTATCCGCAGTTAGATGAAGAGAGCAATATTTCGCTTAAAGTACGTACTAAAGAACATTTAGGTCGCCAACCTTGCTTTCCTTGCATCATTCCAGATGCGTTCCTCGAATGTATGGCAAAATGGTATTGATCTCGGTGTTCTTCCATTCTCCCTGGAATTCTTCTTTGGCCTTAGATTAACATATCATTTTCAATTTATGACTAAAATCCAATCGTTTAATACTAACATGTCAAGCAACTGGAGAAATTTTAACTTTGTTAGTCAGAAACTGCTTGGGCCCGAGAAGTCCTAACACAATGATAAAGCCAACTATAAAGAGTTCAAATACATCAAACTTCTCAAGGCAATGTTGTGAGTGTAAATCGTTTGTTTTTTAATGAAAATTCATATCTGCCGCTCAAAAATGTTCCCCATCACTCCCCATATATGCCAAGAGCAACGGTCGTGATAAACATCATGATTTTATGGCGCAATCAGGAGTATTTGTTCGAAACATAATGAAAGAATGACTTGTCTATTGTACGTAGACTCTTAGATATTGTATACGTCCAACAGAATGAACGGGAGTACTCGCCACATACGTACAGTTAGGGCGGAAATTGTTGACAACCCCTTGATTTTTAGACATAATTTTATATTACTCATGTACTAATGTTTCAAATAGCACAATTGTTTTTGAGGATAACAGCATCAGTATGAGAAAACATCACTCGAAAACTAAACGGATTTGATTACTTCGTTTTTGAATCAGAACTAATTTTGGAAAAATAGGTGTTGAAAATTATTGGCAACATTTGACACATTCAGTTCATTCTTGATTAACACTGACTTACTTATGCTCGAACTTTCCTGTTGGAACATGAACTTGCTAAGCATAATTTGACAAGACACTTTCTGCGATCTACAAGTCGGATTTATCCCCGACTGGTACAAAAGGGCAACCATTGCATTGATGTCCATTCAATTAGAAATTCGTCTCGTTTGCATCATGGTCAAGGTCAAAGAGTACAATGGGGATATGGGTTACTTCCGGGGCCGGGGTTTGAACCCACGACACCTAGGGAGAGAATTCTTGCCTTGCTAGCGCTGCCTCTTAGACCGCTCGGCTACACCACCTCCTTAAATGCCATTGGCTATTGATGAATAAATCATCACGTTGCCAATAATTTCAAACTTCATGAATTTTACATAATTGTGTATAATTTGGCAACCATTGCATTGATTGCAATCAGACTTAGTGTGCTACTTTTTTATCCTAATACCATTATCCACATTTTTTGGCTGCAATTGTTAAAATACGTCGTATATTGTTTAAAATTTTACGTAAACACGAGAAGATTGCCAATAAATGCCTCCCTAACTCTATGCCTGAAAAAGTGTCTCTAGTTCAAATGGATTTCATGCAACAGGGGATTCCAAAATCAATCCGATGCGAGCTCCTTCCTCCGGGTAATTTTAGGTTGGTATTTAGAAATGATATAATTTACTATTCCGGTTTCTTAAAATTTGCTGCTCGACTTTTCTTTATCAGCATTCGTTTAGTACACCCCTGCTGGACAATTGATTAATGTTGAATATGGCTCAAAGCAAGAAAATAGGAAATAGAGCAACCACCCATGTACAAAAACACTTACATGTATTTTCATATTATATTTATTACAATATTCGTAATATTATTATCACAGGTCAAAAATTCGGGAACATTTGTACGGAATTTTATCTATTAGCATTTGAAATCTTCTTGTTGTGCTTGAAGTTATTAATACCTTCAAGTGTATATGTGACAAGGTGCAATCACGAAAAACCGTGCAGAATTTCCGTTGATTCATTGAGACCCGATCGTTTTCAACATGTGTAACTTTCTCTACTTTCCCATTATCCACTCTAAATGGATCGATTGAATCTCATCAAAGTTTACATTCAAATTTTATTGAAACAGATAATTTTCCTTCAACGTTACGATTTTTCATTAATCATGTCAGGGACATACTCTCATTTCCGTCAATTTCTTTTCATCAGCAACCAACGTACGAACGTCTACATCATTGGGCACAAGTGTGCAAGCTCCCGTTTCATTTTGCCGACTCAACAGATACTAACAAAAACAGATGAGAGAAATGGGGGCTGGAAGTCAATATGTCAAAATTTCGCATAAGCCATATCGCACTAATAAAATAGGGATTACATATTGATATTTTATGATCTCTGAGACATGTCACTGTCATTTTTACTTCGTTATCTGTCGGTACAAGAAGGCTTGCTCTAAAAACAAAAGGGCAAACATAGAAAAATATAATTCTTATATTCTATAATACGATCAATGGAATACGACTTACGAGCTCGAATGAAGAAGATAAGGGTCTAAAATGGTTTCGTCCGGACGAACTCGATGACAGAAATTGGCCAACCCAAATCCGGTCAATTAATTCATGTCCGTGGACATTGGTGAACGATTTTCATCCTTGCTGTTGATCCCGTTCTTTTGTTTATTCCATTGATCTTAATCCTGGGAATACCTTTTGCTTTTCTTTAGATGATAATATTTCGTAGAACTTATCATGCTTACCCTTCCAAGTGCTCGCTCACGTTCAATTAGTTATGTTCATAGAAATGTGTTCAATAAGACCAATTTAATTGGAAACATACCACATGAGGTGCAAAGATTGGAGCAGTTTGTTTCCAAATTCCATTGACAAAATGACCATGACCTTGGTCAATGCTCAGAGCAACTGTAAAACCCAACCCGGTTTGCTCTGTTTGTAATAGTAGAAATATGAGATTTTGATTCATCCGAAATCAACGGGTCTTCAGAATTGACCCAAGATATTCTGGTTTTATTCAGAGAATGCTTTTTTTCAGGAATAACGTTGCCACCTATAATCGTTCCAAGAGTACTATAACTACAAAGATTTCTATTCTCAATAGTGGTGCAGAAGTGTGCAATAAAACAAGAAATATTTTTCCAACTATCAAGTAATTGCCACTTTTCTCCGTTTCATGTCAATATTTTGCCACATATTTCCTGGATCATTTGAACCGACACAGTGATCAATTGATGTCTTGGGAACTGTCCATGCCAAGACATTTACGAGCGTCGGAACTGATGAAAAAAGACCCGACACGATCAGCTAGTGCCAAGATATTCTGTAGGCCAGCTTAGCGACGGGTCAGCTTAATAAGCACCACGTGACGGCTTGATATAAATAGGTCATTCCCACCACCACCATCGTCAGATACATTTTGAAATCCATTCGTGCACAACATCAAATCCCACGTAAGTATTCGGTGGGCACCCATACAGTGGGAACATAATTTCGGCTAACATTTGATTGGCAGAAAATAAGAACAAGTCAAATAATGTTTTGGGAATTGTGTATTGTCTTCCAAACGAAATGCTAATTTGCCTCCACTCCATTTGCAGGTATTCGCTAACATTCCAAAATGAATCTTCGATTTGTTTTCATTCTGGCACTTTGGACCTTGGCTCTCTGGTCGATGATCGAGGGTGCTCCACTCATCGATAATGAGCGGGACGTTATCTATTCCTTTGAAAGAGAAAAAGGCCTGGACCAAAGGAGACGAAATTCCGGGCGTGATAACTTTGATTGTTGGCAATCCAACCACTATGTCAATGATCCGGCGTGTTTGTGGAATGCATTGTATCAAGAGTAGATGCATACATTCATATACATTCACATGTCCACATGGAATTGTTGTTTATTTTGGTTGAAAATATAAATATCTGCCGATCTAAAACGTGTTGTGGTTTTCAGTCTTTTCGAAACGTGTTAGAATGTTTTGAATACCCATTTATGAGAAGAATAGTATTCCATCTCCATTTTTGTACAATATTAGCAATGACATGATGAAGGGTAATACATTTTATGAAAGCCAAAGAGACTCAATTGCAATATCAACCTGTTTTGAAGGTAGTTTAGAAGAAACTCTGCCAAACAAATTCCACCAAAATAAGTTGCTTGTCGCGAATTAAACTTTTTTCAGTTCACTTAATATGAATTTTGCACAGTAACAATTGGTAGAAAGTTGTAGGAAATTGTGACACTTTTTGAACATCATTTGAACTAGCTACACGTTTAGAGTCTCATGTATACAAGATATTAGTCTCCTCTTCCATAGTATGGTTAACCTTAGTCTATGGTTTCCATAGTTCCATATTCCCTAACATAGCGCGGTGAATCTTCGAATGTCTTTCATGTTGGCACCTTGGCCCTCAATAACTTGCTTTACATCTTCAATCAGTAGGGTAACTGTGCTAAAATGGGCTCTGAGCCCATGTTGGTTAGGAGGAAGGACTTCATGAATATC
>NC_081441.1:9079781-9143094 GCF_007210705.1 Tigriopus californicus | reverse complement strand
ATTAAGAAATTCAACAAGTTTGAACTTCATGATCTTCTCAAACACCTTCGCAATATTCGAAGTGAGAGAAATCGGCCTGTAGTTACTGGGGAGTGACTTATCTCCCCCTTTGAAAATTGGAACAACAGGAGCTAACTTTAGAGAAGAGGGGAACTTGCCCTGGTCCAAGATGCAACGCATCAAGTACGAGAAAACAGGAGCACGAACCTGTTAGCATCTCATCAGAAACTGAGATGTCACACCATCAGGGCCAGGAGAACTTGATAGCCTCAAGTCCCTGATGACCGCTAAAGCATCTTGATCTGTGACTACAAGATCATCTAAACGCTCAACTTGACTGACCTTGCCAATTTCAACAAACTCATCAGTAGAGCAATGGGCTGTTGCTCCTAAACTCTTTGGAGTTGAAAACACACTAGAGAACTGATCTCCAATCTTCGCACCTCATGTGGTTTGTTTCCAATTGAATTGGCCTTATTGAACTCATGTGTTTTGCGTTACTTACATCAGCATGGAGTTAAAATGAAATCATGCTTTATAAGTTCCTCAACTGGTTTGTAACTAAAGCTAACTTTCGAGCATCAACTCTTGGAAATAAAAGTTGCAAATTGCCAGTAGTATGAATACCAATGCAATATGGATTGGGGAGCCCAAATCTGATGTACATAACTAATTGAATGTGAGCGAGCACTTGGAAGGGTAAGCATGATAAGTTCTACGAAATATTATCATCTAAAGAAAAGCAAAAGGTATTCCCAGGATTAAGATCAATGGAATAAACAAAAGAACGGGATCAACAGCAAGGATGAAAATCGTTCACCAATGTCCACGGACATTTTTTTTTTTGATATGTTTGATATTAGGTATATCAACTCAAAATCCTCAGAAACTATATCTTTGGGCATCTAATCACAACAGTCCTGCATACTTGATAAATGTTCACAAAATTGTTTGCCAAACATCCAGATTACCATCTCGGTATGGATGATTAGTTAGCCGTTGCCCAAGATCTGATCAAAGTCTGTAATGAGATAAATACAGATTAGGCCATGCCAGTTTTTTTAAGTCTTTTTGTATGGCGTCATTGGGTACCAATATTTAGAAGTGCCTGCCTGTTTCCGTATTTGTGTTTTTGTACATGGGCGGTTTCTCCGTTTTCTCTATATTCATTCTTTGTGTCATGTTCATCATTAAACAACTGTACAATGGGGTGAATTAAACGATCGGGTCTCAAGTTGTCAATGAATCACTGGAAATTCAACACGGTTTTTCATGATTGCACCTTGTCACATATACACTTGAAGGTATGAATAACGTCAACCACAACAAGAAGATTTCAAATGCTAATATATAAAATTCTGTATAGATGTTCCTGAATGACACATCCATTTTTGATGAGTGATAGAAATATCACTCGTAAACAGCTCAGAGACCTCCGAAACTATATCTTTGGGGCATATAATCATGACAGTGCCGTTAATCAATTTTCACATTATTAGTTACCAAACATTCAGCTTACCAGCTCCCCGGAAATGATAATTGTTTAGTCGTTGCCCAGGTTCTTGGTAAAGACTGAAATTAAACAATCACAGATTTACTACATGCCAGATTATTAGAGTTATTTTAGGATGACGTGATAGGTCAGAAATATTTAGAAGAAACTGCCGTTTACATATACGTGATTTTGTACATGGGTGGTTGCTCCGTTACCTCAATATTCATTTTTTGTGTCATATTCATCATTAAATAACTGTCCAATAGGGGTGTACTAAAGCAATGCTGATGGAGAAAAGTCGAGCACAACTTAAGAAACCGTTGTAGTGAATAATTTTATATTTAAATAGCACCTTAAAAGTGCCCTGAGGAAGGTGATCACATCGGATTGATTTTGCGATCCTCTGTTGCATGAAATCCATTTGAACTAGAGACACTTTTTCAGGCATACGTATGTGGCGAGAACTTCCGTTTAGTCTGTTGGACGTCTACAATATCCAAGGGTCTACGTACAGTAGACAAGTCATTCTTTCATTATATTTCGAACTAATACTTCTGATTGCGCCATAAAATCATGAAGTTTATCACGACCGTTGCTCGTGCCATATGTTGGAAGTAATGGGGAACATTTTTGATTATTTGCGGTTAAAAGATGGAAACCACAGAGGAATGGAACTTGCTGTGACTGTTCGAACATCTTTTCCCGATCATCTTTGGCTGGAGCTGTCAGGACGAAATTGCAGTGTTTATGGATATTCCAATCACTGTTTTCAATTTGTAGTATCGTACTTAGCGCAAAATAGGATGAAACACGTACCCAATCTTATTGCCTGAAACATGGACACTTGGTGGAAAGGTTAAGTTGGGAAGAAATGCCCCATGTTCTTTATTGAAGAACCAGGTCTCCCTCAATCATATTCTTCAAACGCCGAAGAACCCTGTGGTTATCTCCATGATCTGCTTTTCAAGTTTGAACGGACAACACCATTTAAAATCGTTCTAAAACCAGAATTGAATAAAACCCCTCGTAATCATGAGCCATGACGTAACAATCTGGTGGTTGGGTTTATTAGCAAAACCCGGGGTTTAAAAGGCGGGCAGTTACCTGCAATTCCACATAGTCATCACATCAAAGTCATCACCAATCTGTGCAAGTAAAGTAGGTCCTTACTTTCAAGGTTTGCTAAGAAGTGTACTAAAATTTAAAGACATTTGTTCCAGATGGTTCATCTCATCCTCGCCGTATTGGTTTGCTTATCCACGGTCAATGCAGGACCTTTGGCTCAAAATATATCGCCCATTCTCAACACCAACCCAGAGCAAACGCTTTTTTACCAACAGGTAAGCATTTTTTGCATACATGACGAGTGATGATTCCAGGAGATAAAAAAGTATGCATTTGGAGCTCATTACTCATTTGAATTACTTTCCTCTTGAATTCTTCTTAGGCCCAGCTGGAAACATCTCCAGCCAATTTTCCTCAACCCGTAATCAACGGTGAACCAGTGGCTCCGGTTCTCAACACGATCCCTGCTCAAACGCGTGCTGTGGAAAATCATCAGCTCATTGCAGCTCAACAACAGCTTGAACAACTTAAAGCTCAGCAACTCATTCAGATCCAACAGCAACAGCAAGAAATAGAGGCTGCACGACATTTTGGAAGACTCTGAATAAAACTTGATATTACATACATGTATATCGTTTTGAGCGCACTGAGTAAGGTAATTAGTTGTGATATCAAATCATGAATCATTATGTTTGTGAGGTACTTGCAATCAAGTCATTTGGAGTCTTTTCGGGATAAAGACGCTCTTGGGAAGGATATTGTAAAAGATAAATCAAAGTTAAATGCTGCATTATGTTAATGACCAAACTTGCGCGGCGCCGAGCCGAGCCCGTGTTTATTAGTTCAGTCAAGCATAAATGTTGCAATTTGGCTCAGAGGCATTAAAGTGGATTAGTTTTCGAGCAAGCACCATTTGGAAGGCCTCCACGCTCAGGGCTTGCTTGACTTTCTTAAGGACCGTAATCTATCCTCATGGATCTTGTTCGTCCCATCTAAGCCTTCCTCCATGTAGTGTAAATGCCTTGGCCTCGCTTGGCTCTGCGGCCTCCAGTACCTCCTTTCGACTATCGCTCGACTCTCGCAACTCAAAAACAGTAGGAAACGCAACCTCTACACTCATTACTCTCCCAGTGCTTCTTACTCTTCCGGTTGATCATGTTTTGGCTTGGCGCCATTTGCTCTCTCTCTCTCTCTCTGTTAGGCAGTCACTTCTCTCTCGAGCATTCGTTAAGCGAGAACTGGGGAGGAGCACAACAGGCGGTCTCATAGCTTTGAAAAGAGGACGATTTGGACGGCTTTTCACTTACTGATTCCCGGCCAAGTAGCCTCTTCTGCCAGCAACACTTGGCCTCCAAACGGCGGTTAAGTCCTTCGTGGCCAGTCGGGGCGCGGTGAATCGACGAGGCTCTTTCCGATTCCTGCCTTCTTTGCACATTGTGAGGAGCCTGGCTCATATTCGGGAGCCTCCATTCCTAGCGCCAGGCGGCTTCCCAAGGGATAGAGTAGTGTTGAGTTGACCGAAAGGTGAGCATCTTGACGTCAAGCTTCTCCGGTAATTTTCCCCCTACCTCCTAGACCGATCTTTTCTCCTTCAACAAAGTGAATTTTAAGTGTGAGTTGAGAAGTGAAGCCCAAAGAAAAAGTTACCCCTCAAGACTGCCAGCCATTTCACCTTCGATCCAAGTTTACGTTGTTCAGAGGCTCTCGTGGGTGGGTATCAGTTTGAGAAGGAGATGAACTTCTCTGCCTTGTGTTGAGTTGAAAAGTGAATTGTCGAGTTGAACAAAAGTTGTGAAAGGGCCCACTCTCAGGCGTGAAGAGGACAAGCAATTGAAAGTCGAGACACCATCGAGGGCGAACAGCTCAAGGGGGAATTCAAATCTTAAATCTGGTTTGCTACAAATTAACTGATTGAGGTTTTGATATCCAAGGTAAGAAGAGAAGTCATTATTTGGGAGACCTGAGGAAATTGCATGCCAGTTTTTAAAGCCTTTGATTTAGGCCTGGTGGAATATTGTAACAACACTGTATCTTTTTGAGCAGACACCGTCCACTTAATTTTGGAAAGCCTTGTTACTCGCCAAACGCTCGGCGCTTTTAAGCTCTTTTATGAGGAAAATTATTTTCGTTAAAACAGTGGTGGACCCCAATTTGACTTCTATTGGTACTAAAACGTCAAGAAAATGCTACCATTACCAACTGATTTTCTCGCTACGCACCAAAGCGTTTAAAAAATATTGTTTGCATAAGCAGATTTGGGATGGTCCAGGGGGTACGTTGTGCGGTAAGCTAAAAGTGCCCTGGAAACTTTGCCCTTGACATCATGATAGATGGCCGAATCTAAAAAGAGCGATTCTCATGATGGGTATGAACCAAGCAGAAAATGGATTTCAACTGGACAAGATCTCTAGGAGCGGTTTCCGAGAACTTGAGTGACTACTTTGCACGTGGGCTATTTGGATTTCTGTAAAAATCCGTGACGATTGGGGCAACAGGCAGGACTAAATTTGGATCTGACATGTGATCCACTGCGGCGTTCTCTGAGTAATTGGGGCTTGGCGTCATGAATATTTTAGGTTTGTATACTGTAGTCTCTATTGACGGAATCGAATTTCTTGTATTAGCACGTCTTTGACATCATGCGTACGCAATCCGTCCCTTATACATGCAATGAAGGGTAACTAAAGGCTGGAAGACGCCAGGATGAATCAAGGATAGGGCTGAAAAACGAGTGTCAGGTTAATATGCATGATAATAGTCTCTTGAGGCTTTAAATGAGCAAAAAATCGTAAGGAAAACTCTCAACCTTGAAAGATCGTTGTTCTTGACTCCGTCGAGAGCCAACCCTTCAATTATCTTTAATGAGCTTCTTTTTTCGTTTAGAAGAGGGTGAGCTATTACTACATACCTAATCCCACGTCTCAACGTAGCAAAAGCAGAAAAGAGAGGTCCGGTTCTATACAACCCATGTAAAGATGTTGACAGTACCTCTCCAATAAATTTGTTTTATACCTTGCTTCTATTTTGGTTGTTGTCGTCAAAGTCATATATTCATTTTGATAGGGCATGGCGTGGCATCTGTGTGCAAATATGATTGGCCTTTTTCTGTAAATCCAATCATCCATAAATAGTGCGGGATCTCAAATTATACGGCCTAGATCGTCAAACCGCAATCGAATAGGGGCCAATGTCGCCAAAGACAGTTTGCGGTGTACGCATTGATACACTAGAATGGGTTTGAGACCTTGTCATAAAAAGGCGAATCAAATTAAATGACTTGCCCTCGCCAAACGTCTCCAGATCCATTGTCATGTCCGATGTCTTGGAGTTGGCATTGACTATTTGAAACTTCAAGTAACAATCGGCCAAAAGGCCCCTCCTCCCTATTCACGAGTAGATTTGCCGATTTTGGTTGATTTTGACATATTTGCACTGCAAGTTGATTGAGAATGCTGAACTTATCAAATTAAGTTATCGACATTTCGGAACCGTGATTGATGGCAAGGGATGAAAATGAAAGCCAACTAGCAACTCCCTTAGGATAAACTTGAGGAAATGCCTACCAGTTTTTTGACCACATATGTGAATCAACGCAAGCAATGGCCCATTCAACATTCTCCATTATCGGAGTTAATCAAGT
Source organism: Tigriopus californicus (assembly GCF_007210705.1). Classification (NCBI taxonomy): domain Eukaryota; kingdom Metazoa; phylum Arthropoda; class Copepoda; order Harpacticoida; family Harpacticidae; genus Tigriopus; species Tigriopus californicus. The sequence continues at coordinate 9,136,894 of NC_081441.1, read as the reverse complement.
ACGATTTTTTTTCGTCGCTCGGAGAGACATTTGCCCTCTTTGACTGCGGTTATTTTTGAAAATTATACGTTGCCCGCTATTCGATATGAATGCTTCAACTAGTCCTGGCTGTGGGGAAAGATCGTCCATGAATGAGTCTGAGCTTGCTTATCCCCCATGCGCTTATCCCAGACTTGGTCGTCTTGGATGAAAGTCAACCCAGGCTTCAAAGACCAGATTACGAGCTTTTGTGTGGTCCTGTCTTGAACATGTTCCATGTATTTTGGTCCATTCAAATTGTAGGCCACTATGGCCAAGTTTGCTGAACTTTGAATCAAAAGTCGAGGGGGAACTCGGGTCGTTAAAATGTGTCATTCTGCTACTTATGTCTTTTTTGCCTGCATGAACTGGAACATTTTGATGAATCAAACCTTCGACAATTTGAATGATAGCTCTTCGTGAAAGTGTGGATAGAAGGCGTGTTCACAATGTCGACAATCTTCAAGTTGAGGTCAAAAGTGCGTTTGAAAAGGGGGACATGCGAACCTCTCTGAATCGTCTGTGTGGAATATTGATGAGTTATCTTTTAGGGGGGCTGACCTTGGATCAAAGAAACTCTATTCGATGAACTTTTTTGCGGCACAGAGTGAAGCGATACCCCCACAGGCTAGTAAAACTTCAAGGGCCAAATCATGGAGGTCAAAATTTGTCATGCACCTTTTTTGAATTCTGTGGTCGCTTGTTTGTATGAGCCACTTGGAATATGCCATTTTGCCTTGTTTTGATCGAAAAAAAGACAAAGGTGTCGCTAGTAAGTGTGGGTTAAGCGGCTTTTACATTGAATTAAGTCTTTCTATATTTGACTACATTGCCTTAGTGTCGAAGGTCAAAACGTCACTCCAACCCAGATGTCTCCGAGTAAAAATTTAAGCAACGTCTGATAAATGAATACCTGGCTCTAGAATCAATAAGAGTGGCGAAGCAATTCCTCAATCCACCAAACTGACGAGTCATATGTACGCTTTATGTTTGAAAGTATGTTGAGTTTGTAGTGTTCTATCCTACCAAATGTTATGTTATGTCCAGCACAATTTTGAGTTCTATTGCAGATGAAATTTTATTTCTATTTGGGTATAAATCAATTTAGAAAAGGGCTCTAATGTCGCTTGTCAATGTTCATTTGCCTGGTAAATGACCTTAAATGAGAAATTAGGAGAATATGAGCATATGGTAAACAAGAGGAGTCTGATATTTCTACAGGTTCAACAGGGATCAAATGAGTTATAGTGAGCGTCTAAAGTGAGTTGCAATCTATTTGTCTGGTGATTTAGCATAAAACTCATAAACACGTATTTGTTACATATGACTAATGGGAAGTGGCATCGATTTGTATGTATGTATTTGGGGTGCTAGGGTCGGAGGGGTAACCTCGCCCGGCCAGCGAAGCTAGCCATCACATCATCCGCATAAAGTTCCGATAGGCAGTGTCGTAGTCCGTATCAGATTGGTTCTCCGTCTGTGGGCTTGGTTAGCGTCTAAAAGTTTCCTTGAGAAAGGTCGGGGAGGAGAATCGAACCGGGGACCTCTCTTATGATAGGAAACTGCGCTAACCACGACACCACGTCTCCTCTACAATTTGACACATATTTTTTTGGCCATTGCTTCGTCACAAAAGTAATTAGCAATAACTCTTCATCATATTATTTTCTTTGGTTTTTGATCATTAGGCGAGAGATCAGGTTACTTCACAACATTAATACAAAAATGGCAAGCTTGATTTGGCGTCCATTTCGGTCAATATTTTTGTTGTTTGTTTTGTCTCGAGGAAAGGCTCCGTCCTATTTTGAGCCTTACTTTCATTCATATTTTCATCGATTTTCAAATCTGATTTCCGTTTGATTTGACTTTTCCAGTAAATTAACTGAAAAGATTGGAAACTTGCGTTGAGCGGAAAAGGAAATGAGTTCGGCCCAAAAAGCCGGCTTCGATCCACTTTCCTTTCACCGCCACTAAAGAAAAGATGACTTTTAAAATGATTGGTGGAGAAAAGGAAATTCCAAATCCGGGAACATTTACCAGAACTATCCATTATGAGAATGCCACAATGCAATTTGTGTGTTTGACCAAGATTGGCGTCTTCCCAATTTGAAAGACCCAATGCATTTTTGGGACAAAGCGCACTCTCGTTGAGGAGCTTTGAGTGCAAGGTTAAACCTTGACCAAAGCTTCCTATTACAGCTAACTCATGTTGGAATCTGTAGGATAGAGAAGTAATAGCAGCTCTATAGCTGGCGAAGGCCAAGTACAAAACATAGTAGGTCGTATAATGTGCAAGTAAAAAGGCCGTCCGTGGTTGGCCTCGCTTGCCTCGTTGGAAGGCCGCTCACGTCCACCGTCAAGCGTCTGGGCATTGTAATATTTCAGGGCGGGTCATAGATAATGCATACTAATGGTCTTTCCTTAGGTTTGAGAACCAAGCTTAAGTGATCCATCAACCATGATTTCTGTCAAAGTGACCCAAGCTCGAGCTCGCTCACAATCACTTCCTGAAAGGCTTCAAAGCTATTCTATGCCAAAGTTACTTGGTTAGAAGACAACTTTGACCAATCCGTGTACACTGTAAAGGGGGAAGTGAATGTGATCCAATGTTATTCTAATCCAGCCCTCGCATAACTTGTCTTTGAGGATTAGTAAGATGTCCTATGAGCCCAAACTTCTTACATTCATCCCTCCATAGCAGACAAAGACTGAGGGATCTCATCCATGTCCTGAAAACCGAGGCCATTTTGTGGATTTTGGCAAAGTTTCTATGCTTTAATCTAATTACACAGCAGCCCTTTCCCGTGTCCAGTCGAGGCTCCTGAACTTTGGATGGCGATTGCACCTTGAGAGGATGTACTCGGTGTATTTAGAATTCTGGCCCTCTGTTGACATTTTTGTCGAGGTTTTCGATGAAAAACGTGACACCAAGAAAGGTGTCTTGCTACGAGAGGCAACACCCTGGGGTCATTTTTAGTCTTGGCAAAGCAACACATGAAAATAAGCCTCATTTGCGAGCGAGATTACGCTTAGTCGAAATATTGCCCTTTGATCTATGTTAGTTATCTACAGACTATCGCAGACATGATTCAAGGTTGAGAGGTTGTTGAAGTCCATTCAAAACTCGCTTGAAAGTTCTGGATATTTCTTCCGATATTGTGGATTTCCAGCCGAGATTTGTATCTCTTTGGCTAGATAAATACATAGTATGTGCTTTCATTCGCAATGATCCAAATCGGTTTCTTGAATTCAAGTAGTACCCATTGATTGGAAACTTCCCTGACCTTTTTGCCGATAGGGCCTTTTCAATCCCCGTTCTTACCACCAGTCTGGTGGGTCTCTATTCGCCAAAGCAATATCTAGATAGACGATTGAATCCAATAAGTCGGCCCAGATGAGAAAGAGGAGCCAACTCGATTTCCCTATTACAATTTTCCACCACATTGACATATGTGCCAAGCAACCAAAAAAGCATGAGAGCTTTCCCTCCTACCACTGAAGATGGTAACTTTGAGATCCAAGATGAGCTCAAGAGCCTCAAGAACCCTTATGAGGTATCATCAAAATTGCCTCAAAAACCAAAAGCCTTTTTTGGCTCGGGGTCCAAATCTCGGTCTTTCAATGAAGGTGGATGTGACAGAGAAGTCTGCCTTGGTTAAAAGTCCAGGAATCGGCGGCAAACTTGGTTGGGCCTCGTCTTTTTTCGGATCTGAAAGATCCGGTTCCGAAAGAGGAATGTGCACCATTGGCCATGGAACCACGACAATTGGTTGTGCTTTGGTGTTGTTTTGAGGATTTTCTAGTCCATCCGAGAAGGTCTTATTCCATTCGAAGCCCTTTCAAGTGAAAGAGAGGCAACAAAAACACAATCGACGAAGAAGAGGTCAAGACTCAACCTGATCCGCTATCGATCCAACCAATGGAAAACTTGCCTTTTGAAACACGCTCAATCGTGAAGTCGAAAGCCATCAATCAATGGTGACTGGGAAAGTAGAGGCGTATTTCAACAACTCGTAACCACGACAGTTTTGGAAAGAAATGGTGGCGATAAATCCCTATGATGTCCAACAGAGTCGCTATTCATCATGACAACCGAATGTCGCAGTCATTAATTTCAATTTCGTCGTAATGTTTAGCACTATGCTTGCTGCTTCGGCAGAGGTCTTGACGATCAATGAATTTTTCATTAGATCAGATGTTTCCGCACTCAAAGGACGCAAAGTCAAAAAGAATATTTAAACCGAAGACTGTGCATGCACACATTGCACAGTACGTGAGCTCGAGTGTCTTGTTCGCTTTTTGTAGTGTCTCAAGTCGGAATACCTACCACGCATTGTGACGTGATGATTCGTGCCCAATCTAGATTAAGTCTCACAACGTTCTAGTAGAGGAGACTCGCTCTTTGCACTTCCAGAAGTTGTGTGGCTGATTTGATCTGGAACCACTTGGCGTTCCATTTCTTATTTCGGCAGACGCACCCTTGAACTAGTAGTAAGGTTCGTGTTGCAACAAGGAGTTAACCCTTGTTTTCTCCTATCTCCGTCCTCGTGTTATTTGTAGCCATTTTTTTTTCATTCCCCTCCAACGATATGTTTTCCCACGACTTGGTGAGATTGAGGAACAACTTTCGCTTCATGCAGGCTATCGCAATCAATCTATGGTCTTGTCCCCCTCAAGTTGGTTGGCAAATGTTATCGTCGGCAAAGCAAGCGGGAAGTGCGGTTGAACTTACCACCAAGGAACATAACAACCTCATCATGTGGGACAAGGTCATCATTGGCAATGCATACATACATGTGTCACTCCTACCCGATCTTCCTCTCTCCATTAACGGCTAGGAAATGGAACTTGGTTGTAACCATTGCGGGTCCTTTCATCACCATTAATCCATTACCGTAATTGGTGCCCCACTTATTTGGCGATATCTTGATATTCGAGAATGCTCAGCTGACTCATCCTTTTATCGACTTCCTTGTTGGAGCCTTGAGGAGTTGTGCGAGGCCAATTTGTTCCTTTCCACATAGTTAGATTTCCATTCTCCCGCCCACAGATTACTTCTGAGCTAGATGAACTTCCACCGTTCCACTTTGCTTAACCAGTCCAACCCAGTATACGAGCGAAAGCCATCTTATTAGAGAGATGCACTTTTTTCGATTGGTGGTTTCGTGAAAGCCCTGTTTTCGGGGGCTATTTTAAGCTTCGCTCTTGACTCGAATCTAGCTCGATTCTCCATCTTTGAGAAGAAGGTGGGTTTGTTGAGATCCGAAGAGGTCTCCTTCAGTTGGCGTTGAATCAAGAGGCGTTAAGAAGGCCCCTTTTATTGTCCTCTAAACAATTTATACGCCACTCGAGCCGGGGATGTGGCCTCGCTCACGATTAGGCCATAGTTCTTGGCAAACTAGCTCACTTGCCACTCCTACTCTTCTGTATGTACTACGAAGGCTGCTGGGTCTACTTTTAGAATTGTACCATGTGAAGGGTGGGAGGTTGTGGAGGAATGTGAGAACTCGGATCCTTTGGAATGGAAACTCAGATTTCACGCCTTGCATGATCCCAAGACCCGAGATCGTTTGATCGGGCCTAGAAACGTTGCCACATCTTGCATGTGAGTTCCAACGCAAATGCTGACTTCAAAGTAGTACTTTTTAAAGCCTCAGAAGATGGCTAAAATCTTCCTGTGCCATTGAAAGTCCTTTCTTTGTATATAGTGATCTATTATGGCAGTTACCAGCCCTTCAACGAGCAAAAGCTAAATTTGCTCGAAAACTCTCAATTTCATTACAAATAGAAATATTCGCGTCATGGCCATTTCCAACTTAAGCGTAATTGTACAAGCGAGTGTGTTTACAGTTCTACAGAGGAGCAAGTTTAACTATCTCCTTACTGAATACTTGATTGTGCATTCAAATAAGCCTCTGGGCTTCATTAATCATCGCCCTCATAAATAGTTGCTCCCCTGTTTTGACACTCCCGTTTTAGCAAGGATCCCAACTTGAGTAAACAAAATTATAATGAATCTCGGCCATTCTCAGGAAAAGACAGCCAGTCTGGTTCTGATTGGCCACCCCCTTCCTCTTCCTCATTGTCGTCTTTTGCAAGATATACTTACCAAAGAGAGAAGAGGGCTCTAGGGCTCTACCAACATTCCACACGTCCATGCCTCATTGGTTTCTAAATTGGTTGCTGGTGTCATCCGATGAAGAATGAAGGCGTTCACCTCAGGGCTGCCAGAACTAACAATTTGCCTCATTTGCTTACAGGTACGTCGTGCGATTGTCAAACCACTCACCAAAGGTAGCATTATAAAAGCTAATGATCAATATTCACCCCTTGTATTTGTTTGCTGTTTGCCCGAGATATTGGCTTTTGACCCCACTAGTAGTTCATTATCATAATTTTCTCCCCGAACCAAGCCATAATCGGTCATTTCCAATTTCTGCCAAGTTCCCGGGGGAACATCCCTCTCTGTAACTTCCAACCCTCGTCCCACATCCCATAATCCCCTCCACTTGGCCTTTGTTCATAAGGACGTGGAAGTGACATGTGCTTCCTCTTCACTTGAATGTTTTCCGCTTGACTTCACTCTGAATACGAAATGGATTAATGGAACACTCGCTTGGATCTCGGGATGAGATCTTGCCCTTGTTGGAAGGTTTTTGTTTCTGTCTCTCTCAAAAGAGGATGTAGCCTTAAGAGGTCTATGAATGCCGTGACAATTCATTTCCATCATTTTGGCCGATTCCCAAGGTAGTCATTAGGTAGTTGGCATTATTCCGGCCGTGACAATGCACGGGATAATGTCGTTCCAAACCACTTTAACGTCTTCGCTTTTGTACTCTAATCAATTGCTCAGACTTACACTTTTCTCCCTCATTCCGGGAACCTTGTCTCTGTGTCTACTGTAGTCAATTTTACAATACACGGGCATACATTACAAATTACACTTCGTCTATGGAATTCTATACCTTAGCCCAGAGTGCTTACTTACCTTCATGATATCTTTCAATGTGTGGTGAGGTTATTATGTACCTGTTGAAGCCGCGTCAAATTTGCCCAGTCGGTCTTATAAATACCCCGCAAAGACTAATATTTCATGCCGAAATCAGAATAGAATAAGAAGTATCTCAATCAGTCTCATTAATTACACTTGCCGCTTAAAGCTGAATAGGCTCGATGAAGGCCAGCCTTGAGGAACCTTCCGTTGAGTTGTCCGAGGGTTGTACCTATCAACGGAAGAAGTAAACAGAGAATAATTGTTCCTCCCGTGAAGACGGCCCTTAAAGAGCCACGGAACCAATTCCAACAATAGTCAAGATACACTCAGCTACGAAATAGGCCCTTAAGAATAGCTCAAAGACCAGCACTATCCAATGTACTCTCAACATCAGCACATGAATGTGTGAGTATGTATACCGTTCGGATCTGAAGGCCAAGAATTCCCCTCTTTAGTTGGTGATGTTAGTAACGAAGATGCGAAAGTTCTAATGAAGTCCGAGTTGCTCAACTCGGGAGCCAAGAAGAGGGCGAGGAATGTGGCCTGTCTATTTCCATCCAACCGAGAAGAAAGAAGCAAGGCTCCAACCACCTTTGTCTGGAACCTTGAGCATGATGTTTCTTGCTTGGATTTGGGGTTTTTGAGCTTCACCACATACACCCACAACCATCCCAACAGGTCTGTGGCCACTTGGGTTCGGAGATGCTTTTCAATTGGATGATGCTTCTACAATATATGTATGTAGAAGGAAAAGCTTAGATTAAACCTTCTGTGAATGAGGTCTGGTCTGATTCATAGAGGATATATGGTGCGTGACTGATAACAACTAGTAGTATTCTTTTCAAAAGTTGTAGGATATCAAAGTAACCATTACGGTAACTTGTGTGGGGAAGATCAAACCTTCAATTGTTCTCCACGACTATTTTGGTAAAAAAGAATTCGTCATTCATTTCGAAAAGGTGAATGCATGTGTCGTCAATCTTATGCAAAACATTCTAAACTGAAAGATGTCATGTCTCTTTTTGAATAGAGATTGTTCGTACTATCAGGAACGAGATTCTGAACCGGAACCTTTTAATCAAATATTCACAAGATGTATTTCGAATGACCCAACAGAATTGGGATATCACTTCTCGTGTTCTCTAACTAAGATATGACTCGTATCAAAAATCCATTGGTTCCAAATGTACTCTGTTCGAGATGGACCCGTTACTTTCTATTGGTAAATTATGGATCGCGTTGGACTCCCGATTTATTGGAATGCGATTGTTCCATGCTCTTACGATGTGAACACATTCGTTTCGTGAATATTCATAAATGTTAGATGAGACATCTATGGAGAATTGTCAACATTCTTGCTCCTCCTATCGGTCTCCTGTCTACCTATCTACGGCACAATCCTACCTACGGGTCTCCCCGTTATTCCAGAGCTGATGCAAGGAACAAGGCTTAATCATCAGCATCAGCACCAACCACATTATGGGAATCTTGGAACGTTGACAACATATTTCCAGTCTGGTGCCAATAACGAGTGGAGAAGACCTTGGTTCGAGGATAAGGATATTGAAGGTTGGAAGGTTGAAACCGGATCTGTACTGCGCCTACGCAGAGTACTTAGAAGCAGGTGTTTTGTCCCACTGTGAGTGTGTGCGGTCGAATTAGTCCGACAAAAGGAGCCTCTACTTAATGTGGAAGCGCCTGCACTTGTTCCTTTTCTCACAGTCACCCACAGGAAGCTTTCCACAGGTTCCCAACACTCTTTCTAGTTCCACTGAAGATCAACGCTGCAAAATGGAAAAGAGACATGCTTAGGGAAACTTGTTGAGCCATTATTTGCATTGCTGGATTACTTTTCAAGATCGCTTGATGACTGCTCAACGCTGGAGAACATCAGCCCATGTGTTCGAATGGGTAGGGTTAAAAAGATTGCCAAGGAAAATTGTTTTCTTCTAGACTTCAAAGGATGAACCAATGTTATTGTCAGCTATTTTTCACTCTCGCATTTATTGTTACTCATCAAAACTTGTCAAGTGGCCAATTACTTTCGATCATAATTGTGAATGATTTCCGTGAATCGCTGACCGCAATATTGTGGGTGGATCTTGCACTGTGACAGGAAAGTGTTGACCCCCATATAACTAAACCCATCAATCCTAATTCCTAAAATCAAGTCATTAACCAGTATTGTATCCATTCAACTGAAGTTTCCTGGCCCTGTTTTAGAATTTTGACTTAATGAGCAACCTTGCTTTGCCACGGTAGCTTTTACTTCACTTACAGAATAAAACTGTGGAATAGAAAATGTTTCAAAACTTGCATGTTGTACTGTGAAATGATGAATTTCTTTGTAACTTACCCACCCACCCCACCCACCACCTAAGCCCACTTGAGATTGGCTCAATTGGTTTATTACGTCTCCAACTATGAAAAAATGGCAATAAACGAATAAAAAATGCAGGGTTGTGAAAAAGCTTAATGGGCCTCGTTTTCAGACAAAAAAGAATTAAAATGAACGTCACTCTTATTAAGTGATGACGTCGTAAGTCAATTGATCTGAATATGCATTTTGACGTTGACGTATGAATTCAAGTTGAATAATTTCAATGGTTTGCCACTTCACATGAAGGCTGTCAAAGTCCATCAATTACCTCTGAGCTATATCATTAAAGCTGGCCTTCAAACTACTGATTTTGGTTTGCAAAACGGAGTTAAAAACGGTCATATCTAATTTTGCAAAGATTTATTCGAGAAAATAATCGAAGCAATGACTTTTTAGGCACTTCAAATGCAACTAAAGAAACGATCACAATTTTCTTCAATCAAGCTAATGCCTTCAATCATTGTGATTTCTTAAATTTTATTCGGTACCCCCATTGGATTATTGGCTTGAAGAAATATTTCGAACACTTTTTGTAGAGTATCCACGATTTAAATCAAACTCTTAGGTGGTAAAAGGGGCAATTTTCAAAGGTCAATTGGACCCAATTAAGTGGTTATTGCTCCGTTTAAAGGGGGTATATCTGGCGTCCAGGACAAATATCGACTAAATCTGCATAAAATAACAATAAAATACTCTGGTGATGTAAAGGCGAATAGTCCACCAAGTCGGGATTTTATTAAGGTGTTTAAATCTCATTCTGAAATAAAAATCAAGCATCAATAATGAATTGAGCTTCAATCGTTATTTGAAGTTAATTATTACAAGACCTGAATTAAATAGAGGCTTAACGTGCGTTTTGAGAGCACCTTCAAGCCCTCGAGAATCCAGGCTAGTTAAACAATCAAGTCCAACTCTCTTCTTTCTCGGGATCCTTCATTGTTCAATTTGCTGCCCTCAAATATTCGTAGGGCTTATGTAGGCGTTGATCCAATAGCAGGATTTAAGTCAGACTTGGATAAATTTTTGACTAAAATTTCTGATCAACCTTATATTCAAGGATTAGCCAGATCAGCCAATTCTAATTCGTTGGTCGATCAAATAATATAAATGAATAAAAGTCAAGTAAAATGAATAATCTTCTCATCTTGAACTGCTAGGATTTCAACCCGGTAGGCGTAAGGAAGTCTGCCAAAAAAAATAATAATAATATTAATAATAATAATTAAATAAATAAATAAATAAATAAAAGAACTCGACACCTCGAAGTTAGCCCCTTTTTTTCTTTATCTAGTGGTGGCATTCAAGACTCATTGAAAACCTTTTCTAGATTGATGTTGCAAATCTATGATCTTCGAGTTTCAAATTGAGAGTTTTCTCATAGTTCATTTTGATTATTCAGAAGTCTAGATTAAAGCTAACTTTTGTCATGTTCGTATCGTTTTTACTTGTTGGTATGTCTATTATCACATGAAAAGAGAAATCTGCATTTTTGTTGCTGAATTTCAAAAGCGGTTGCTTGATAAAAACGACCGAATGATCCTTTTTTGCTTTTGAAAATAAAAGTTGTTTGTATTTTTTTGAAGCCCTATTTTCTTGAAGTATTTTATAACCAACGCTACCATGATATTTCTACCTTTCAATTTTAGAGAGGGAAAGGAGATAGTGATTTCTTTTGAGCAAAGGCAGAATCCTGTATTGATGGCATATGAAATATTGGTCTTTACAATTTTTTTGTCCTTGAGATGCTTGGTTAAGAACCAAAGAGCATCTACAAAATAAATTGCAAGCATAGTTAGAATACATTTATACCATCACATAAATGAACGATGCAATAGTTCTGTTCAAAAGCGTATGTTATTGACCTATTGATTGTTCTGGGAAATTCCACCTGGTTTTTATCTAAAGGATTTTTTATGGTAGGAACATACCTTAAAAAAGACCAAAATATATCTTCCTTGGAACACGCAATCTAAATTAGTGACAGCACTATTTCAAAGGAAAAAAAGAGTAATCTTAGTTTCGAAAATAAGCAATTACCCTGTAAAGTACAACATGCTTTCCTGGAAGCTTTTCGTTGGCCATTATTCATTCATATTCCATTTTCAAGTTCTAGTATGTCGACTGAATGGTTGAGTTTCAATAGTAGCTCGAGAAATTGTAAATACCGTCTCCTACTTGCCCGCATACAGTATTATTCGACCGACCAAAGTGAATCATAAATAATTCGATGAAACTGGAACACAGTCCTTGAAAAGTTCTTGTTGTTCCTTTCAACTTCATCGGATTCCAAGAACTACGACTCTCTTGATGATCAGTTTCGAGTTGACGGAAATGCGTGCGGTTACTTTTTGATCACTTTGTCCTTCTTAGACTAGACCTTGAACGAGTTTAAAATGGAAAAAACCCGGCTCTTCTACGATTAATTAGGCTGCTTAGGTACTCTGTGTTGTAAATCCTACTTGGCCAAAGTTCAGTTGTGGAATCTTTGGGTTCATTTATCTTTTTGAATGGATTCCCCCTCCGAAATTTCGTTCGAGTCCCTTTTAGAGAGCATAAATCTAATGGTGGCCTAACTGAATGAACCTTAGTATTTGCACACTCCCCTCAAGCTTGGCTAAGAATTAACTTCGCAATTACCATTCGCCTGGCAGAAAATGGTTTCTTGTCACGCAGGTTCGTATTGTCCGTGGTTTATCTCGCTCGCCCTTTCCGCAGATTGTGACCTTCAAACTCCCAAGGGTCATTCTTGGGAATACAGGCCCCTTTTTAATTTGTTATTGTTGACCGAAGGTAATCGAAAAACCGTACATTATGTAGCATATACAGTATATACTCTTGCTCCATTCCGACTTGGGGGTTTTCTTTCGTTTTGTATCCTGCTTTAGTAAATGCTAGCACGTTATTGACTGCACATGGTTTCTCTAATCACGAGAGTGGCTTGCTGAATTGTGTGGCGTGATCTTGGTTGGCGACCAAATGTCGCTAGGCTTTCCAAAGGGCATTCTTAGGTTCCGTATATTCGGGCAGATCGTGAGATCGGATATCCCACATTCTCCAATATCGGATGCTTTCTTAGAAATGTGCTCATTGGGACCTCGAGTCCAAGACAATGAGGGTGAAGATTGCCATTCTTGATTCTTCTAAGTGCTCCTCTGGATTCATTCCATGCCCTTTATTTGAGGTGCTTCATTTGATGTGTTACACCCATTGTTAACTGGCTACATGATGCATGCCGTCAGTTTAGGTTCCACGTCGTACCTTCTTTGAGAGATTCCAAGATTCTGTCAGTGATCGGTGGATTTGAGAGGTCTCGTTAATCGTGATTGAGGGTCTTCGATGATTGTTCTCATTGAATGTTTTTGGCCGATCGTAATGTGTAATGTATTCGCCTACTTGACGTGTTTAAGAATCGATTAGTAATTATTTTGTCACAAGATGAGTCTCTGACAGGTGGGACTGATGGTCTAATTAGAACCAAGAGATGACGACGTGGATTGATTAACAATAAAGAAAACAATCTTCAGTATGGCTTGTCCTTTGGAACACTACTATTCAGTGCCAGTAGACAAAACGGCGATCGTATCGAAGCATTATTGGTCCTTATCAGTTAATTGGATTTGGGCCCACGACGTTTGTACCAAGAAAATGCAGTTTGGTGGACAAAGCGATGACTTTGGTTGGGTCTTTGACTTCACAAAACCCCTGAGTAGCCTTTATCAATGTCAACTTACCTTTACTTTTTCTAATGGAAACCGTTCTTGTATCGACATGCAATGTCGCCACAGGATGAACCTCAACTTCGACCAAGCATGGTCAGCTTTCTGATGAAGCTATTTTAGCTTTCATTTCGCCTTGACAATGAAATGGCCTTGGCTGGAAAGGACGAATCTCCTTCCCTTGACCATCATTAGTGGCCTTTGTTTTGAATTGACCCCGACAATACCTTTCTTCCCACCGCTTTTGTGACAGTACTTGCCATGTCATTACGGGTCGGCATTCATTCCCCACCGAGTTCCAAAATTTACCTTGCTTCACGGCCCAATGAACTTATAACAGATCAAGTATCTTTCACATGTTATGATCACGGTAATCTTACACTATTGGTTATCCAAGTGGACTAATGAGCATCAAACGAGATCCTGTCCAACAACTGACGAACCAAAAACAAGAAGTGGAACAATTTGGGTTTTTTTTCTGCGCCTACATTTCTGAGGTCAAGTATCTATCGAAGTTTGGCTGTTTGGCCGTCTTTGTGTCCGACGTCATTGTCAAAAGTTCCGCTGAAAGCCGTATCAAAAGTTGAGACAGGTTGTGATTCGCCCATGAAGGCAGATGTTGCCGTGGTAGAAATGGGAGAAAAATGGCTCCAAATCCTCGTGCGACATGGTTATGTAAATGGAGACATGAAATGCCTCAAACATGACGGATGAAGAACCTCTGGAATTGTTATTCCGCGGAAACCTGCAACTTTCGACGAGCACAAATATGTACTCTTTTGTTTTGACATGACATAAAACGAGACATGCCGGGGCCCGGCCATAACGAGATATCCACAGGACCAATGGACACATAAACTGTCCATTTCACTTCCCTAAAACACGCACTGTATGTGCGTGCCGGAACAGCTCTTCCTGACGATCAGAGCGGCAAGAATTTGCTTGTCAAATGATCGGCTGCATCTCAGCTGAGCATCAGCTGATTCAGCTCTGAACGTCAACAATCGAGCTGAGTCCATTGCGATGTTCGAGTCGATTTCATTCATTCATCCTGGAACAGAGTGGGGTGAAAGGATCTGGGATTTCCTCCTGGTTCACTACTTCCCCCACGAACCCATTTTAAGATCTTCAGGTGCTTTCAAGTCGGATTCGTGGCTTTTGAATTGGGGCAAATGTCTGTTCTACAGCATATTCGTGGACAAATGTCTACGAGAGCGCAATAGTATCATCGCCATTGACGACGAGTCTCAAGACATCCTTGGTATAGTAGAGAACGCTAAAACTTGATGCTACCGTGATGTTAGATTGAATTCCTCTTTTTTCTGGCAAGGTGTTAAACTGGGATATATAGCTACTATTGCAGACCATGGCTCGGAAGCGCCTCATTTCCTCCTAGAATGGGTGGACTACGTATCTTGCCTTCTACCTAATAGCCTTTTCAAGGCCCTAATGTGCGAGAAACTCGTGGGAATACTCCTCCGGTATGACCCGTTCCTCGCCATGGAGGACTTGGATTGCCACAAGATCTACATGGGTGAGACCCTTTGTGTGGCCGAAATGGCCCGAGGTCAAGGCTTGGGTTCTGAGCTGGTTCAACGATCTTTGGAGCATTCTCGGGAACAGAGATGCGAGTTCTATTTGGTCTCGGCCACCGGGTTGTACTCTCAGAGGATTTACCATTCCCTGGAGTTCCAAGTGATGAAAATTGTGCGATATGACGAATTCAAAGACCGATCTGGACTGACAGTGATTGATGATGCCCAAGAGCACACCCATGCCCAGACTATGTTCAAGGCAATTTTATGAAACACCAGCCCCTAATTGACGTTGTTTGCTCTTGAAGAGCGCGAGGAATTCACTCGATTCCCTTTGCGATAGAGAAAAAAAATGTAGATCCTTCCTCGACCTGACCTTGAGAAGAGACGGTTTTGAGATTACTTCGGATGACTAAAGCCGTGGAGGTGTGGACTTAGACGGTAGAATGTTGCTGGCTGTGAATGGGATTTTGAGTAATTGGCAATCTTCTTCCACCAATAAAAGATTATTTCCATACCCAATGGACCTGAGGACGAAGCTAAAGTAGGCCCAGAGCTGCTTCATTCTCGCGGCCTCTCATGTCTGGGATCTCAATCAATCCCCCCCCCCCCCCCTCATCCCTCTCCTTCCTCCGGTGAGTCCCTTTTGAAGCGCTTTGCTGTTAATACATATTGATTAGTGGTGTGGTTGCCGAGGGAAAAGCACAAAAAACCATCACGAGTGACCAAGAATACCAGGAATTGTTCCAATGAAACGTTCGCCGAGCCACGTGGCTCGAAAACAACAGCACGGATTTGTGGCAATTGCGGACGAAAACGAACTCGAGGAACTGAAGAAACCTCTTTTGAAGTGCTTGTGTCCTATCTAACGGACGAGTCCTGGTTCCAGAGCTATCGTCGCGAACTAGGTAGTTTATGGATCCCTTTGCAAGCGTTGCTGTCTGGATGGTTTTAGGAGATAATTCCCTCACGTTTCAACCATGAATTATCACGCTAACAAGGCTCAATCTCCCGAGAATGGGATGCAATTAGATTTCCATCAAGAAAAAGCCTCAGCGTGAGTGAGTGGCATGACCAACCATCTTCCGGCTATTTTGAGCAGGTGAACAGAAATCGAGATTGATATCGCGAATAAAGAAGTAGAAAACGTATTTTTAGTCGGGTATCAAAAACAAACAAAGAACATGAATAAAATGTTTGTCCCTTGGCCAATATTTGGTATCAAATTATGTTCATGCAAGATTTCTTTTCGGATACGGGTTCTTATTTCAACCCGATGGAAGTGAATGTGATTTTGCTTGATCAAAAGAAACAATCATGCTAAAATTGAACAAATGGGGTTCGTGAAAAATAACTAATACTAGTATGAGTGAATTGATCTGAATTGGAGTCTGGTCTTCTAATATTAATGTTCTAGCTACACAAGTATCTCCAATGAATTAGGAGAGTGTAAAATAATCATTCCAGTAATCACTTTTCATCGTTCGCCTTTTTCGCAAGAGATGTCAGGCGTTTTATCGTAAGTAAGATAAATTGTTTGGCCTACGTCATAACTTCTCTATTCTCCAAACAAGAGTAAAAGTTTCATGTTTTTTTTTCAGTCTGTGATCATTACTTCTGTTATTGCATGGTACTGAGGTGGGGATTGTGAGCCTTGATTTGAATCTTAGTAATGGTTTTATCTTTGTTGTGCGGTTATGAATCCCAGACGGAACCTCCATTAGAGCGGCGTTCCTGAAGTACAAGGAACATCGTTGATCCATGAACACTGCACCATTCAAAGTTTGTGTGTATAAGGGGGTCTAAACGTAGAAAGGAACATGGACCGAGATATCAAACTTGGGATGTGGAACAAGCGAACCAAGTTTGTCAGTTGCGTTTGGAACCCCAGATTTCCGAACAGTTTTCAAGCAAAGAAACCGCATTCATGGACCAAATAGACGAGGCAATCTGTCTCTCGTGGGTCACTGAGATGATCTCTTTCAATTGAAATGGAGATAGGATCTAATAACTGCGTTTGATCAGGACAAAGGCTGAGCCCAGGCAGGGCCCTTCTGGTTAATGTCTTGTCCCAGTATCTGGTGGCCTTTCACTCTCGTCGTGTTTCAGACTATGGTCGAACAAAAAGTTGGAAAGTTGGAGCTCCAAATTGTCCAGATCCTTCGGGTAAGAGAGAGAAAGAGAGCGAGGCGCTCTTGCTCACTATTGAAAAAGTATTCATGTGTAAGACCAGATTTGTATAAAGTTGAGTTCAAGGAAATCTGGGCCTCTGATCAGCGAGACTCAAGACTCGGCGGCCCTACCCACTTTGCTTCTACCGGACTTTCCGAAGGAACGAACGAAGGAACGAACCAGGGGCAGACCGTGCCACGGCCTTCTCGATCCCAACTCGTTTAGTTTTGAGGAAAGTTTTGCATTTTCTTTGAAAGGCGTTCGTATAGCGTGAAATTAAGACTGGAGAAACTTTCCGATTAAGGCCTCTTTAGAGCCAACAGTTCGAACACAACAACCAACTTATATTTGTTGGTTACGGCGAATCGTTAGTAAGTCGTGTTCCCCCACATACTTCCCGTGGCTCCCTTGAGTCTTCGAAAATAATGAGTACCCAAATCCGGCTTCGAAACCCGATCAGAAGCGGCTATCTACAGTTAAGTATGCCACTATGGCTTGTGCTAAATGATCCATGTCATCATGAAAGTGGAAAATGGGACAGAAATTGATGGAAGAACTTTCCAACGAGAGAAAAAAGGGTTTCTCGGTCGTTCTCTCCTTCCGTAATGTTTGGGGTCAGCTGAACGGAAATTGATCTCCTATTGACGGAGTGGATCCCCTTGTTTGTGTCCGAATATCTTCCACTCCCATTTGGCCCATGGCCTCGGAGTGCCACGTCAATCAACCATCTCGAGGCTCCACTAGCATCGCCAACCATGAATTGCCAAAGTGAGGACGTCCCTGAGCCATTGGAAGTTGTCATTTCACATTCCAAAGCAAACCACAATCTCGCCTTAAGGGTGGTTTGCGAAAAGCCATAATTTCCTTCTTGTTGCGCACAAACACTTGTTGGTCTCTCAAAGTTGGATTTGACACGAACAAAGCATCTGGAGTGCCACCGTTATTCAAAGCTCTATTTTAGGCTAACATCGATCCATTTTTCATACAGAAGCAGCCAAGGTCAAGCCAATGACCAAAATGGGAGGGTATTTGTCTTTCTTTGCCTCTCTTTGGTTTTATGAACCGGGGTGAAGCTGGGTCGAACAATGGAACAGACCCGATTTGTTCGGTTGTAAATGGAGTACATTGAGTGTATGCAATTTGTGAAAACATATCTACATATGAATGCCAAGTTCATTTTCTTATGCATGAGTTCACCCAACGGAGAAGAAGTTTGCCCGAAATCGCCTTCAAAACCACTGTTCGAATTCGACTTGTGTCAGTCAAGGCTTTGACAACTATGATCAAAATGCTGGACCGAAAAGGACGTGTGTACTCTGCGGCGGGAATGCTTAAAGGGGAATGCCTTTTCAGTCGTCATTGTAGCATGAAAATGCGGAGCATGAAGACGAAGAAGTTATCATAGAGTGCTAAATGTAAAAGAAACATAAAGATGACTTTATGCTTCTTCGCGACGACGCCGGCCAATCTGAAGAAAATCTCGTGGTGCTTCTTCGGCCATGGAACGGACTTGGAATTTGCTCGTGCTCACGAAGAAGAAAAAGAAGAAGTGGATGGATCGAAAGGGAGGGAGGACAAAGCCTTCTTCTTCTTGCTTCATTTTATAACCTTGGTGTAGAGGACTGAATCCCAAAATATACCAGATAGATAGAATTCCAGTTTTATGCTCTCTCGAATGGTCCCGTCTGGAATTGGACGGCAGATTAGCGGGGATATGTTCTTGGCCAACGCAAGATCACACGTCCTATGAGCGTGAATCCTCTTTTTGAATTGCCTCACGTTTGACTTGTAAATCTTTTGCTTGATACGGGTACCTACATACATACTACGTCAATCGCCTATGTGAGTCACGCGAATCTCGACAGCGATTCCTCACCTTTTGGAATTTGGGACGTCTTATTTTTGGAACGGATCAGGGCCATGAAGCCTTTGGTTCTCAAAAAGCCTGCTCTGGCAGTTTGAGCCGAAACATAGTGACTAAATGTGAATGAGAATGTGGAAGTGAGTCGTCGAGAGAATACTTTTTTTTTCGGCAGTGCCCTAGGGCGGCCGGAATTCCTTAGGGTGTGCAGGAAATTCAAACTAGGACCAGTCAGTCAGAGCTGGCGCAACTCTTTGAGACTTCTCAAAATGTCTTCACTTTGAATTGGCCTTTGTGCGATCGTGAACTCACAGTGATGGCTGGGTTCATCGCCGAAACTATCGTCCTGATATTATGGGTGTCGGACGGAGAGGAAGTGGAGATTTTCAGCATTGCGACGAGTCTCCGCACAAAGGCCAATTTAGCCCCGAGTCTCTTCCTTTTGAGTTTGCCCATGAAATGGACTTGAATGGACGATCGGTCTCCAACAGTCTGTTCGAATTCACGTTGTAAATGGAGAAAGGGCAAGCCTAGGCTCCAAATAAGGTCATCATCATGGTCCAATGTTCCAAATCCATGGGGTCATTCCTGGCAGGACAGACCACACGGATTCACACTTCAACCGAGTGTACCGTATATGAATTTCATGTAGTGTACATTTGTGTACCGTAGACAGTAGTAGTACATACATTCTCTGGAACGTGACGACGACCTTTTGGCTCATCGTTCAACTCCTCAGCAATTGTGTTTGAGTCCGCAGTTTCTCGAGGGCGGATTTTAAGTTTATCTCAAGGATGAAAGGGACTGTTCCAGGGAGCAAAAACCCACTAGGCTTTTGCCAAGATAACATGGACATTGATTATGGAGGTTGATATAGAATGGGAGCCGCTAACGCTCGAACTCGCCGGGATCTGTTGCCAGGATGGAAGCATTTACATCCTGGAAAGGTGAGGAAAATGAAGATGAAGGAGTCTCGAGGAGTCCGTTCCCTTGGCATTCCCTACACCTTAATTCATATTCCCTTGCACAACTGCAACATACTCAACTCCCCATCTTCCACTTCTGGGAGGTTATTAAGTAATGGGACACTTTGGAACCAGGTCATGGCATCTCCATTGAACATTTAGTTGGCTCAAGCCTAGACGAGTGGTGCAAAATTATAAATATTGTTATCTTGAATTTATGCTGAAGCCAAGAGGGTTCCTGGTCTTCCGGCGTAGCCCAAGAGTGAGTGATTTATATACTTTTTCTTGCTCAACTTGCGAGGTATTCTCAAAACGAGGCAGCTTTCGAAAGCAATGGGAATGAGAAGTATCTAATTATGGTTCTGCTTGAGACCAGATCAAAAAAGCCTGAAGTGGATGATGAAACTGAAAGTGAAACTGGTGCAATGGTCCCGAAACGATCACGATCCACCTACACGACTTCTCAATGAAGTCACGTTGTAGATGTTGGCCCAAGGTTTCATCGCTTTCTTTCCTATTTACTTCAGGTAAAGGTGACGACCACCATGGAACCACTGGAACGGGAAAAAGGTCGAATTTTGATAAAATAACCTCCTTTCGAAATTGGTTGGCCGAGTCGGGAACCCCGCCAAACCTGGTAAAAAATGGTGATATGTCCATTTTGCACATCTCATTCTCCCTCTCTCTCTCTCTCTCCTTCGTGAACGTTGGGAGCAGCCAAGACCAAGATCGACATTGGTTGGGTTCCACTGGTTTGAAGTTGTGGGGAAATGCGAATTTCGTGCTTAGAATTCCCTCCCTTTTTGCTCGTTTCCGTTACTACCATATAGCTATTACAGTTCGGCACGAGTAGTGAACGACCGGTTTGTTCCAGTTTTTTTTTTCCTTCACAGCAATGAGAGTGACCTTTCAAAAATGCTGGAGATGACCAGTGCGTCACTGGTCAAAGACACTCTACAAATTGCCATGTTGCTGTTGACGCGCAATACTTGAGAAATCCTTTACAGATCATAGATACAGCCATGTTCCTTTCGGAACGTACTTTTAAGCTGATTTCTAGGAGGAAGCCTAGCGTGACATTTATTTGATTAGTCCATTGCTCTCTTTTGTTGGATTCACTTATCTGAAAAGTGTACATCATCCGACGAATTACTGGAAGTTGCATTGAGCTTGCGATTCGCTCGTTTACTACATGGAGCTGACAAAACAGTGTTGGTTGGCCCGAACTCACTCACTCACTCGCTCACTCACCCCTCGTAGCAATCCCCCTTCATTTTGACTGCTCTCGTACAGCTCGTCAGCGTGTTGGAACACTGGGAACCATGGAATACGTAACGAACAAGTTCCACACATTTTTTCGCTTTTTCTTCATCATTTTGGACCGTGGAGTTGGTCGTGCTTTTGTTTGATGGGATCTGTTCCAACCCCACTGAGGGAAATATCCAAACATAAGCAGACAGAGACAGCGTGAGTTATGGAACCCATAGACAAACCAGCCTACCCACTCACAGGTTCAATCAGATCAGAGCCGAATGACAAATTATTGACAAGGCTTCTTATCAAGGCAACCAACAAACCAACCGGATAACGTCCGTGCCAAGAGCCAATCATACCTTCACAGTCCTGGCAAATGAGTGGTGGGTCCCTCATTGAACAAAGATCGAACCCCAGATTGATATGTACGCATGTCTAGTTTCTTGGCATAGCTCTTATCCCTTATCCCCCCCCAGTCGCTCTCGAAGCCAACGTTGACTAATTCTGATAAATAAAAATGCCATGACCAGCTAGCTCAATTGTGGTGTAAATTCCACGTTCATCAAAAATGTTCGTTCCAAAAGAGGTGAACACTCCTTCGCGATTGTGCTGACAAAGAGCGGAAAGGGCGACATTGCTAGATTCTGCTACAATATTCGTAACATCACTTGGTATTCCGATCTCATCCTGCAGATCTCGTTCTCGTCTGTTTTCATATTGACGTCTGTTGATATCTTGAATGTACTGAGGATCTCAAGCAAGGAGGAGCCAAGCCACCAACCAGGCAAGAAGACAAGCCAACAGTCGTCAGTCAGTAAATGCTTCACTCCCACTTCCATGCCCCATATATACATAGCGTCATCCAAGTGCTTCGGAAGAGTCCTGCCTTAAGGAGATCTCCAAAACCCATGGGATGGATGGTTGTAGCTAGTAGTACTCTCTATAGGAACCATTGACGTTGAAAATGAAGAATTGGAACCACGGGCCCGTGACATTGTTGAAGCCTATGAATACCGAGTGGAGATTACCCTGATTTCCTTCCTACAAATGAGACCAATTGGCTCGAGGACGAGCTGGCTGGTTGGTAAATAATTCAAACGAGAATCTCCTCTCACTCACTCACTTAGGTGGCTCACAACCTGTTTTGTCAGCAATGTTCTTGTGACAAGAATGGTTTTTTTCCTGGATATGCCAACAGGAAATGCTTCAAGGGATTTTGGTTCGGTTCGGCCGGAAACGCAAGTCCATTCGTACTTGTGGTTTTCCGCAGACGAGCCCGTGTGAGAAATGTGCCCGCTGAGCCCGCCAGATGAATCCTGAAAACTAGAGCCAAATCGTTTACCTCGTGTTGTTTTCATGTGAGAAAAAGCGTTTTATGGAAGCTCATGGCTCGTCGCTCTCCAATAAAGCATGAGGAGTGGTAACTTGCATGGGTTTTGTGACATTTCAGCGGTCCAACCCCAACTAAGAACGCAATCCGGCTCAACTCGGATCTCGGCCTCTCTTTGTGAGCCAAATATCGTGCTAACGACTCATAAACTCCACGCAGAAACTGAAGTTTGGGATTTTCATGGAACCTTGCCACACACACACTCCGCTCCTTGTGGCAGTCTCTGTTTCTCGCGAGACGAGCCTATTACAAGTTTAACAAGTTCCAAATTTTACCGAAACTTTATGCCCGAAATCTTTCGCTTTATTCACGGCTGAGCAATCTGGAAGCTGAGTGGGGATTCGTTATTTTCTGCCGATTCGAATCTTTGGGAAGAAAAAGCATAATATTATTCAGCTTAGCCCAACCTCCTCCCCCTTTGCTCTTCAATACACTACTCGGTTGTTCCAGTTTCCAGCGAACCCTGTAAACCACTAATATTGACCCCAAAAGCGAACCAACTGATAGCTTTTTTTCCTCCTCTCCTCCTAGATCCTTTAGACTACGGAATGTCAACCGTCCTTACTCAAGTCAAACCAACAACGAGAAAGAGGGAGGAAATGGAATGGTTGTAGATGGTTGGAATTATGGCGGGATCTTGTTGTGTGTTTGCATCCATTTCATGCTAGTAATGTGACGTTCCCAGTGCTCTTCACTGTAGTTGAGAAGAAATACGATTAGGAGGGGTGAATAAGGACCCTCTTTTCTTCAAGCCAACACTCACACCGTTGTGAAAAAAAATGTAAGAGGGTGGCGAGAGGGGAAGAAAAGCGAATGAGGGGATTGTTGAGGTGGCGAGAAGACCTGCCTGAAAGGCGGCTTTAAAAAGTCATTGATCAAATGGGAGTTGTTGTGGTGTTGGGGGTCGGTGGGATGGATGAAGGTGAATGAAGGGAGCTCAAGCAATTGATTGGCAAGCAATCAAGAAATGAAAGCAAACTTGGAAGATATGTGTGGATGATGTTAGAGGGGAGAACACGCTCGAGAATGTGAGAGTTTTGGGCATCTCGACAAAAATGGAGCGACGCCATTACAAAATTAAATCGTGGGCTCAGTTTCTGAAATGGAGACTTCCCTGGCTTTTTCCGTATGATGAGGAAACTTATCACATTCGGGAGAAATATGTCCACCAATTGAAAGTGAACGTTGCCGCGCATTAATCTTATAGTGATATTTCCATTGCCACATTTTATTCTTGTTGGTACGGCTTACGTCCATGAAACAGATGTGAAGACACACTTGCTCTTGAATGTGCAGTCTATAGTAAAAGAAAGCAACCTCATTTCTTGTAAAGGACGATCTCGTTTCCAGACATTCTTCGGCCTTTACTCTCGACATAATGTGTACATAACCAGATCATTCTTCCATTTCTCATTATTTTTGCCTTTGCCTTTTCTCAGGGATCATCTACTCGCTTCCCCATCCTAAAAGAGACTTCTTGGTGCAAGAATGTGGGTCAAAAGGAAATGCTATTATAATCCACCGTCCTAGCGAAGCTCTTTTTTATAAGAATACATCAGCACTCGTTTCCTCACTTTCCATTTCATTTAATGACCTCGATCTTTTGGGCATAAACAAATCCACGTGACCCATTCGTGGAAAAGAAAGAACGAGCTTCAGTTCGTTTTCCCCAAAGAATCCATTCTGTTCTTGGAAGATTTTTCAGCCGATTTTTTCCCTTACAAAGTCAATATTTAACACCGGATCAAAGGAAACCTGACGGCTTGAATTCTTTGAAATTCCAAGGAAACTCCAAGGAAACTCCACCTACATAAAACTGCCACCCACATGCCGAGACTTTGCAAGCATAGAAGTTTTAAGCTTAAAGTGCAAAATAAATCTGTATTTTATTGTGTTGAAACGTGGCAACGGCCCACATGAGCTTTGACTTTCTTTTCTAAGGCCATTGGTTGTCACGATCCTGGAACCAAATGTTCCATTGCTTCCAGCGTGTTGACCCACATATCTCCCTTGGGGCTTGGAACATCGGAGAACAAGTGGGTCGGTTGTTATCAACTTGGGATTTTGGAGTCATTCCAGCCACGTGTTTCCTTTGTTGGGGAACTTAATTGGGTAATGATAAGCCACTTTTAACTACCCTTTGGGCTTCAGTGAGAGACAAAAGATTTTTGCCCAAGAGGAAGGGGATTATCGTGCCTTGACAATGATTGCTATTGGGCTTCTCAGACATCAGCCAATTGTAAACAGGAAGTCAATTTTGTGTCCTTTGATTGCGACAAATTGCTTCGGCTTCAAAGAGAAATGCTCATGTCACAAGAGTTGATGTGAGATTGGCCAAGCAAAAGGTTCTTCTCCCTCTGATTTGTACAGTGCGGATTAGAGGTCTGCATTAACTTACCAAAAAAGGAAAATCTCAGCTTCCATTGTGCGAATTCGCCTTTGGAAGTTGGAGGGGCTGCTAGGTAGTTTTGAAATAAACAAAAAAAGAATTAATTTGAGACTTATCCGCGAGGAAAGAAGGGCAAACTGTCGGATCGTTTAACTTCTATGAGTTTGAGGGCTAAGTCTAAACGCAAAAAAGGATGTATTTGTGAGACAATTTTCATTGCAAGCTAATTTCCCCGCCAAATACCAATCATTGTTAATTAAAAAGGCTCCCTTAAATAACCTTCGGAATTGTGGAATCAATCGACTTGGCCGGTTTTTTCAGCCCATCCAAGTAACCTTAGCTAAACCTAAGATAAACAGGAAATCTAAACGACATTTTTCGGTTGCCAAAACACAACGCTCAAGTCAAGTCGAATACTTGTATAAATAGAAACGTAAGCGAGAATAAGTAAGTAAGATGTGACAACTTATAGTTCTGGAGATATTTCTAAACGCTTTACTTTTCAACAGTTATGTTAACAATGGATTTTTTTAAAGTTGACCACGAGGTGTGAATAATGTACAAAGACTAGATTTTTCGGCGAAAGGTTAAAGTTTCAATTCCAGTCAGCAATAAGAAGATGAATTTCAACATTGCTCTATCATACAATATATTGATTTAAAGAACGCGTCAATGAATGACACACTCGTCGGTGATTTTTGATTCCAGTCTAGCCCAATATTTGTGTCATCAGGTACATCTAGATTGTTACCTATTCTACAAAACTGCTCTACTTTATTTACAAGACCCAGCTAGGAAACCTTCCCTTGGTCGATTTTGGCTTCCAGTAAAATTGGATTTGGGCTAGAGCCAAAATTTACATACTGTATTCACACCTCTCTCTCCCCAAATAACCTTCACGAAGCTATTCTTTTTCGGAAGTACATTCAGTTGAAACGGCGACGCATAGAATAAACTAAGGTACAAAAGAATTTAGGGCAACTCTTAAAAGCTTAGTAAGAATATTGATCTGATCATTGTAAGTGCTATTATATCTTATGAAATGATCACATAAGCACTGATTTATCCGGGATATGCCTCCAATTTGGCTTACTTTGAAATACGCTCATGGTGGAACAAGGCAAGGAGGATGTTGCGGAATTTCTGGTTGGAAGCAGATGTACTATTCGGATTTCCAGAACAGGCTCTTTTTACACAATGGGAATGGCCTCCTCCTCTCTTTTGCCACATCCAGTTCTCAATCTGTGTAAATATTTTATGAGTAGTAAACCCTCTCCATATTGGGCCATTTTCTCATGAGAGATAAGATTCTCGTTTTCCCAACCAATGCGAAACACAGATCTGACCTCTCCCAGGCAAAACTACCCAAAGTCGCTCACCAGAAACCCATGTACATTGGTCCATTACAAGTAATATACTCTAGACCACTATATGTTGTAAATTATAACCCTGATTTCGTGTTCCAAATATACATAATGGATCCCGGTTGGTTCAAAACATGTCGATCCAATGATTGGTCAAACTAAGCCTCGCGTGATGAGACAATGCTAGAGTCTCGTCCAGTCTTGGGATTTGGACTGTACAAAGGATACTTTTTTTGAAAGTGGCGACTTTCTTGGAGCCCTTTGTTCCGAACCTCCAGAATCTGCTCTTTCTATGGATTGCCATTTACTGTTGAATTGTGATATCTCGAGGAGTGTTACCTGTTGTACAGTATGTCCAGGCACTATGTAATGATTAGACCTAAAACAGTTATGTTTTAGGCCACAACAATTTTCCAACTTGAGAAAGAAGCAAAAAAAAATTGCAAACAACAACATGAGAGGCCCTTTGCAGCTTTTATTTTCTGTTATTGAATGCTTGACATACAATTTGTAAGAGTGTTCATCAATAAATGCCTGAATTTTCTTGTCGTTTTGAACAAGTTGAATTGTCCTCAAAAATTTCCGGGTCTTTTCATGTTTTAGTAGAAATGAGGTAGAAATTTCTAAAAAATGTGTTTTATAAATTTGAATATGAAAATTATTAAGGTGGGTGTTTGATATCTGATGTCGTGCAAAGAAGTACAAAGAAATCGTATAGTTGTGAAAGGGAAGAAGTGAGTAGCAACAAGTCCTTATAAGGCGAAAGAAAAAAAAAGGAAAGGGACCAAAAATTGAAAAATGAAACTGAATATGTTCCAAAGTATAGTCAAAAAGTCAAAACGTTTAGGAAAAAATCAGCAAATTCCGAAATGGTCAAAAAGTTAAGAATAAAAAATAAGGTTCAAATTTTCGAAGGCTAAAAACCTTTATGACATCAAAATGTGTTTTATTTCTTTCACGAGGTTCGGTAGTAATATTGAATAGTAACAGATAACCCCTTTTGTGGGCTATAAACCCAAGAATTAGTGAAAAGGATCTAAATGAGGCAGCCTTCAGGGAGTAGTGGACACACAACCAGGGTTTCAGATATGGATCATTGACCGATTCCCCTTTCCCATCACATATGAGAACAAAATTGGAAAATGGGCCACTAAAGGGCCTCTTTTTCCAGCTCCCTGAATTCTTCGATTGGGTGTATGTTTTGGCCAAAGTACCTAGTACTAAGTATGTACAATGTACAAATCCTTGTTAATACGAATTGCTCTCTCTTTTATAGGTATGTGAAAATCCCCACAACGCACTCGACAAAGATTTTGAAGAAGGTCGTGAAATCGGCGTTTGATTTCTTTTTTCATAATTTGTGGCAACACTATCATACGCTCGGTCATGTTTGATACATGACATTGCGAAACCACGTTGTTATGTTGTAAATAATTATACTGGAGAGATTGGGCTAGATTTGGCGAGAACGTGGATAAAGTAACCCGAGGAGCACGTTCCATGAATGCCTCATTTGGAGGGAATATTCAAAGTTTTGAGTCTTACCCCGTGATTAAATTGCTTGGAACAAACTTCTCATTTTGGAAAGTCGTAAAGTGCGCCATTATGGCTTTTCATCTCACCATGAAGCGTAGTTGTTGTCGACGTAGTCGTTGGGTACGTGTGTACGTACTATTGTTATTTGTTGTCCCGTTGCCCTTGTTTGTTGTTGTTTCAGTGCTCCCACTGAGGAAGAAAATGGGTCCCTTTTGAATTATTAGTTGGTATTAGTCTACGAAAAAGGTCTCAGATTCGCACGACTCGCACATGGTCCACTATCCCCTTCATCCAAACGGAAGTAGCCGTTCACAAACTAAGCACAAATTTGAAGGGATTCGACCCACGTGGTTGCCGTAAATTGTCTGCCTTGGCCATTTGTGGGCCAAAAAAGTGCACTTCCTCACTAGGTCATGAATTGGAAGGTGGACTGTATGTGTACTTGTTTTCAGATATCCGAATTTTCATTAAGGCCGGTCTATTTCCAGCTTTCCTGGCCATCACCCTGAAATTTGCCCATTTTCTTGCACCTGGTGTTGCTTTTTGAGACTCTTGACAAACGTAACTAAGGACTACCAATAATTCAAAAGGAAGTTAGAGCGCTGGAAACCTGTTTTATTGCTCAAATTGCTTGTTTCAATGGACATGATTAAGTTTCACGATACATATTTCGGCAATCTGGCGATCTCAGGATCTGAACAAGAACATCAGTTAAGATCGCCAACACAATTTGCAGCTTCTATAACAATTGCATGAGAACACAAAGCATCCGCCAAGAATGTCCACTTGCAGTCAAGTCATACTAGTTTATTTTGTTTAGAGCGGATGTTGACACCTTAAAGGTCGTGTTAGAGTGCATTTTCATATTGTCAAGGTGTTGCCTTTAATGGGTTGGAAAAGCTCTCTTTAGTTGGTTACCGATTATGCTCCAATAGAAAACCACAAGAAAACCATGATCACTCTACTTTTCTTTCGTTTCAATGATAAAGCAATGATTCTGCACAAATCTATCTACACGTTCATTCCACACAAATGAATCATGCCAGGCATGGCGTAAAAAAACTGAATTGTGCACCCAACCTGGTGGCTGACGATTACTCTTTTCCAAGTGTCCACAGCTATTCCGAATGTAGTATATTTTATAAATGATTAATACCATTCATGCACTTGTTCTTGTCTAAAATAGGGAGGAGAGAAATTAACGACCAAATCTGGTGCCTCCTGATGATTTGCTTAATGATATCGAGTCTAATTAATTTATGGCGAAGAACTATTGAACATGTCATATCAAAAATGATGTAATGTCAGTCTCAAGGAGATTGGATAATTTGACCGCCTTAAGATAACATTTTGAAAAACTTTATAAGACCAAAACTAATGCCATGGGCATGCTGAAGGCCAGCAAGAGGCCAATAGAGATGGTTGAGACCATACGTGTCCATCCTCGAACCATTTAAAAGTGGAGAGCTAAGTGGACGAACGATGATTCCCTTACGATGAACGGAAATCTCGCATGTTGTCTTTAGGCGACTAAATTATTGCAGGGTTACCAATTCTCTCGAATCCTTCATGATCTGGCGTTTGGTTTTTCTTCACTAGCTTAACTCTTGATACAGTATGATCAAACACATTTGAAATTGCGGGGAATCAAAAGCTGCGCGTAATTCCTGTCCACCCTGCGAAACGAATTCGTTGGTGGTACCAATTTTTCCAAGCAAAAACTTGAAGAGGAATTGACATGACACGAACGAACTGAGTTGGTGTTGGATATCGCTTGAGCAAAGTGTAATCGGGCTGTCATTCGTATTCGTCGACTTTGCTATGTCGGACACCGACAATCTCAGTCTCAGGAATTTTCCTCGCAAGTCCAACAGAAAGGCGAAATTGTTTTTTCTACCTTTGAAAGCCAAGGCAATAGGTAGGGGCTTCGTTGGAAATTGTTTCTTGTTATTGTTCTCTTCACCAACCTGAAGATTAGCCCAAAGGCTGGTTCAAGGCTATCTGGTTTCAAAGGCTGACAAGAGTCACTAAAATCATTATAAATCTACCAAACCTCAAACAAATTCCATAGGTCAAATGCATTGAATCTTGTCCAGAGCCATATAAAATGTGTTTGATGACCTGTTTAAAATGGCCTCAATTTCGAAATCTTGTGATCCCTGCCAATGTTGATATTTGGCAACGGTGGCCAGGAACTCCAGGGTTGGTTATTGGGGTTGATTTTGCATCTTTCCCTTATTTTGTGTTTTCCATCCATCTTTCTTCCCCACGTTCCAATCTAGTAGTAGACTGTGTTTTGTATCCACTCTCCTTCATCGCTTCTGAGTTACCTTTGGTCCACAATCCCCGTGTGCGTCTGTCGCAGTGTGCGGTCTCTCTGGCTTCAATGGTCTCAGCAGGAATCCCTCTTTCATTTTGAGTATCTCAATCTGGCAGCCATGATGAACAAGCTTGTTGCCTGAAATTGAGTCCGTTCTCAAAGCACATGCTCTATCATGATTTAAGGTATTGTCGACATATTGCGGGCAGATTCACTGGGCTCTCTTTATTCTCCGGAGGTCTTCTTTTCTTCCTTTTGGAAATACGTACTACACACACACACACACACGCACACAATGCTTTCATCCCTGGCAGCAATGTATCTACCACAAAGCAAATGATGACAACCGTTCAAAGATGGGCATCGAACATGTCACTTTAAGCGGGTTGTTTTTTTTAGACGTACATAAAATGAATGGCATACGAAACGAAGTCGATGCATTCGAATTTGTCAAGTCTGTTTTGACAGGTGAGGCTCATTTCGGCAATGACAGTTTGTGCACAGATATCTCAATAGAGAGTAATGTAGCCCATTGAACGATTGTACGTGTCCTGTAGGTAGGAAAGTGGATCAGTTTTTGCGCAAAGGATTGTACTCGGTCTTGAAATTCACTTGACATTGTTTTTCGAAAAGTGACGTTAAGAAACCTTTCATTTATTTAAAATTTCGGATATAACACATCATTAGGATGGACTTGGCCAAAAAACACCAATAATTTTAATAGATTGTTCAACATGTGCTTTACAAGTAAGTTTTGGACGGTTAATTTGATTGCACTTGTGTATGCAATGTTTTCTTTCGTACTTCCAATTAAGTTCTCTCACATATCCGCATTAGTGGCCATGTGACTTCAAATACTAACGAGGAATCATGTTTTTTTCCTATTCTCTCATTGTCTTGGACTACAAACCCAATTAATGAAACAATCATCTGATTATTATTTGTCGGCATTGACAAGTTTCATCCCATTACTGGAAATTGCTTGTTCACGATTGTCGCCTGAAAGACAGAGTGCCATTCGGAGATCAAGGCACGATCTTATAAATCGTACTTTTTCTTTAATTGACCGTAGTGTGCCCATCTATGAACGGCACTTTCCAATAGCGCTCCATTGTTCGAAAACTGAAAAAATTTCTCCGAGCTTCCAAGTCATTATTGTCTCGGAAATGTACTAGAAGGTACAAAATCCAGCCTTTTCATATTTTTTCAATACATGTATCTGTCTTGAACTGTTCTCAGATTTTCTTTGCCCAAAACCTGGCTATTTCATTTTTTTCCTATCAATCAATTTAGGTGCAAAACATCCGTTTGGAAGTGCTTGACTTGAAATATGGCTTCTAAGGCTTCAAATGCCACTCAGCTTGATCACTTCTCCACGTATAACGAGACCTACCTATGTTTGTCTTTACGGCAATTATTGCACTCGCGAAATTAATATAGCCTGTGTGTACTTTTGCTTTTGCACGCCATATCTGGCGTGATTATCCCCTTCCAAAAAGTCGTTTTTTGAAACTTATTGGCAAGCAGTTTTACAAGTTTTAACTTCTTTCTCTGATCGAGCTCAAATGCACTGGTTCTCAACTACTATTGCATCAAGTGTCTCCAATGAAAAAGTTTCCCATTTTGGGACGAGAAATGTCTTTTTGTAGGTACAGCCTTGGAAAAGGTCTCCTTTGTCCCAAAGCGAACTTCAAACAGTTTTCCAAGGTCGCCGATTCCCGTAACAGCAGGTCTTCTTCATCCACAAGGAAATGTAAGAAAGAGATTCTGTCCGAAATGATGATCTTTGAGAAATGGATCATGGTCCAGAAGTGTAGAAGTGTGATCCAACATTTGTGGAACTTTCAGACTCACCATTAATCATCCACAGCCGTAAAATATGTTTGCTCCGACAGTCTTTATTGCATATCCGCGACATGTTTTATTTGCAAGTCGTTTTCCTCCTCATTCTGCACTCGACCCGTTCCCTCTAAAGAATACGTTTATTACGAGTACTTGCTTAAGAAAGAGACAGAGGAGATGTGATAAGTTATATCCTTCAAGTCTGTTCCTTCTTCGGTTTCCCATCTTTTTCAGATAACTCTCAATTTTGGAAACTTTTTAACCCCAAATGCCTTCATCAATCTTCATTTCACGCTGAGTTGCGCGCTTTATCTCTGTATGTACTGGACGAGGTAGTGCACTTTCTCCAATTCCCTAACAGGGTTGAATGACGCTATGTTTCCATTGATGGAAATAATAGAATGGTTCTTTCCTGGGTATCGTTCTAACCTCACCTTTTGTAATCTGACCAAACTAACAAGTTTTATTGATAAGGATCGTTTTTATTACATGCTGCTTAGTCCTGTAGAGTAGTAGCTTTGTTGCGTTTCCAAGGGATAATTCTGGAACTTGGGGGCGAGAGATCTCAATTATAACTTGGCATTGAAGCCCGGACTTTGGGCTTTGGTATTGGGTAAGCATGGCTTTTGGCGAATGGGAGTCTTGGCGACAACAGGTTCTAATTTTGTTTGGCTTCCGAGAGCAACCATCCCTACAATCATCCCCGAGTGCACTTCTCAACTTTTCTGATCATTATGCTTTCGCTTTGACGCCCTTGATGTGGGACCAAAAGTGCAAAAGATCCCAAGGCTGATTAAGGCTCGGCAGTATTCGTAACTTGGCATAGCTGTCATGGGCAGGGCTCATTTTGGCAAATTTTCCAGGTTCTACCGTTACAAGTACTTCAGACCTCACTCAGGCACATTCATGATCTTGTTCTACCAACGTTTTATGACTGTTCTTCCCGGGGGAACACTAATTTTGTCGCCCAACATTCTCAGTCCCAAAGGAGAGTCCAACAGGATCGATCGGTCTCAAGATATTACGCGGGACTTCTTTCCGCCTTCGCCAAATTCGTTAGCGTGCTGCACAGATTTAGGGACCTCATCAGGGCATTTTGGCGTGGAAGGCCTTGAATTGGCAAGAATGTCGGTGTGTTCTCCGGTGTGTTTGTTCCCTCTTGTGTTCCGCCCATGGATCATTAGTTTTGTTATTTAGTCTTTTCTTTGCCCTAAAGGCGACATTGCACAGCAGAAGAGACCTCTCGCCTTCCTTGTTCTGTGTACTGCACACTACCACTCAATAGAACGACGCAAGGAGTAATGAATGCAGCAATAGCTTTTTGTTTCCTTCCAGCTAGTAAGTTGATGAGCTTCATGCCGATAAAATATAAATTGAGCAATCTCTCCGCAATCCGGAGGGGATTTTCCGTACCGCTGAATACGCTCTTGTTCCCGAGAATGAACGTTTAAGTCATCCCCACACTTTATTGCAGATCACAGAGTCATCCCAGTTCGTACTTTGGCAGCCTTTTTTTTAAGTTTCTCTCAGATAGAAATTTAACGCGATTTCCTAGTTTTCTTTTGATGCTTTCATGAGACCGACCAAGATGCCAAGTCGGTTTCAAGTTGCATTTCACCGAAGACCCTTGAGAAAGAGTGACATTGTGTTTTAATCAAAAATGCGGTGAAATGTCTTTAAATACTTTTTTCACATAAGAAGAGAAATTTAGTATTGAAACACTTGATTGATAACATTTGCCAACATTTGACTGCTTCTAATTCCATTGGGGTTAAATTTGACAATTTTGCATTAATTGGAAATGTATTTTTGGGATTGATGGTTACTATAATTGCATGGTTAGTGCTGTTGCCGATCCGGCATAAGATTAGTTCTTCACATATGTATTAGCAACTGAGAAAAAAGAGAGAGAGGAGAATCGAACCGGGGATCTCGTTCATGCCTTGAAATGGCCAAAAACCACCACGCCATGTCTTCTTCCTATTGCCCTGTGTTGTTCTAAAACTTTGTGGCAGCTGACTCAAGAGAAGTGTCAACCTTTCCTGACAGTCTCTCTTAGATTTCAATGGTCGAAAATGTTGGTTTGTCCCAAAGCGAAAACACTTGTCATCATTTGCTCGAGTAAAGGCTCTCGCTCTTGTCTCACTTTCCCCGAGCGAAACGAGGAACACTCGGTAAACTCACTGCATTGAACAAATAGATTTTCTTGCTTCCTCCTCGACCGTTTCTTGCCCTCAAAAAATCTTACCCACCAATAGGACATCTTGGACCCCAGGACAAAACCGTGTGCACTTGTGGTCTTGTTGGATGGAATGGGCAAAAAGCCGTGTCCTGTGTCCTACGTCCTCCGTCTTACCTCGGTCTTAGTGAGTGTGGGTCAACATTTTTTTCGCCCGTCTCGCCGCATTATTCGTTAGTTTCGGAATGCTTACATACTCGTTCGTTCAACAGTACATACGTTAAATAAAGTAAGCATAGTCTTGTCTCTGGTATTCGGTTGGTAGCTTAAGTGACACATACATTGTTTACCAAGCCAACAAGATCTGTTTTCGAGTGCATCTTGGTGGGAACTTGAGCTCAAGTTGTTGGGCACAGTACATAAACTCCGACCGGAGGCCTCCAGAATTCTTTTACTCGGAAACTTGCAGGAAAGTTTCGCGAAAAGGCTCTCAGAAGCTGTTACTTTTCAGTTTTCCCATTCCAAAACAATCTTAACAGAGCTCAAGTCCAGACAGACAACTTCTGGAAAGTCCCATAAGCCAAAAAAACTGGATTTTCGACGTTGGACCTCCATAAATCTTGGCACTGACATTAATGCCTCCCCCATGAGATGCTTGTATTCCTGAGGAGACTCCACTTGAACTGGGCTCCCATCTCTTCAATCGAGACGGGGAAAGAAACAACCTCTTGCTTCTCCTGCTGATGCTACTATCGCCGTTGATGTCCTGGTTGACAGAGTCATTGGGAGGTAGTCTTGGCGCATGATTTTGTTAAGGCATAGGATGACGTGCAAAAAGAACCCAGTTCCCCCCTTTAATATGAACTTCGGTTTTTTACCATGATCTTTCGCGAGACGATTGTGGCCTTAGCTAATAAAATGCCATCATCAATTCTGCAAATTTGTTATAGACGATTTCCGCATTCAAGATCCGATATTTAAGGACGACAACAGATGCCAAGTGGAATTGAAAATTGTTGTTGAGAAGTGGGAACCCGGGATGTTAGTATGGTCATCGAAAGATTCAGAGAATATGCGATAATGTTATCAGAACATCATTTCATTTGCCTTATAAAATATTTGAACCAAGGGCTATCAAGGCACGCTCGAATATGCATGTACTGCAAGAGTCAATCTTAGATGAGTACGCTCATGTTACTTAATGGGTAGTACGTAATTCAAGTTGTACTGAAGGGCATTACTTTTTGAGTGAACGAAATAATTCAATATTTGCATTTGCGAATTCATCCCACTCAGACACGGCATATATGCGATGCGCTAGAGGTAAACAAAATTATGCCACAGAAGAGGTTTCAATTTTCAAAATGTTCTTTGCACCAATCCACTTTGACGTTCAAGATTTCAAGCAAGAAAAACAACTTCGCATTTAAAATGCCTTCATGGCATCCTTGCGAAGGCTAGTCATGGACTCCATGGACTAGTAAAGGCGATTTCAGCTGTCGATTTCTGCTGTCGATTCTTGGAGTCCAACGGCTAGGGATGGGCCAAATATGCGGTATATATGGTCTATCTCTAACTGAATAGGTTCAAAGCCTGTGCTGGTTTTTACGTTATAGAATATTGAATCATTCCAGTTATTGAACATTGTCGAATCTCTGATGGTTAAGCGAACTTTACCCTAATGCTAAATCTTTTCTCGAGGGCTCTTGAGAAGATCAGCAATTTTGTAAGCTGTTGCGAGAGTAGAAAGGAAAAAGACAAAAAATGAGAGGCGTTACAGTCCTTATGCCAAACGATCCTGGTCCTTGATAAATCAGACGTTGAAATAGAACGGAAATTCTCAAGGGGATGATGTATGCGACGCAATTAAAGTGTTCCGAGAACCTCGAGTGGCTCTTTGCCCTGAAATCATATTGCGCGGAACAAAAAATAGGCCTTTTATTTTGTTGGTCTCCACTCTACTCGTTTTCACAAATTCAGACTAGCACGGCACAAGGAACAGCAAAAAAGTGACAACCTATGTACTGAAGTGCTAATTGCTCCATTCTAGGGGAAACGAATCCATTACAGATCGTAGAGCTCGTCATCACTAATTCAGATCTTTTACGGGTACTCAGTACGTACTATGTAGAAAGAGCTTATTGGTTTGTGATTCGAACCCGTTGGACCTCTCTTGACCCAAAAGCGACTCCGAAGAGGCCGTTGACAGAGTTTACTAAGTAAAGATAAACTCAAAAAAGAGACATTAAAAAGCGGCTGAATAATGTGAAATATGAACACGTGATGCTAGAAAAAGTGCTCACATTGCTATTATCCTTGAACTGACATTATGGTTACTCAAGAAATTTGTATCTTGCCTTATTTTTCGATGACCTTTCCTTTTGCTGCTCCTGTTGCTTGGTCGAGTCTAATTTGAAGTCATTAAAGAAAAATTTCTAGATTTTCTTGTCGACCAAGAAAGTACACTTTAACTCTCATCAATCTTTAAAGTTCAAAAGACTCGTACATTTGGGACCAATGAACACGGGCAAAGTAAAGATATTCACCACGTCGTTCAAGTTTCTCCGGACGCTTTCATATTCTCTTCATCGGAAGAAATGATTTCATATTTTTGAAAGATATGTGTGACAACAGTCAATAAGCTTTCCACTTGTGCGTAAGTTCTCATCCAAACCAGGAAACGTAATGCGTGGAACCAGGACCTTCCATACTTCAAAGGCCTCGACAGGCATCAGGAATGAAAATTCAGCGAGCTTGTAGCCTTTGCTGACACTTGGTCTTTTGTGAGGCACGTCCACAGAATGTTGTTCCACTGCCAAGGACGTCATTCAAAGTCAATTGTAGCCGCATTATTAGGTATGCGGTATTTGAGCGCAAGATATGTCCTGACAAGAATCGGGAGGAATATCTGGAACAGTCCCGAATCCATAATATGTACACATTGTACGTGGATGTTCCAAGAAAAGGCAAGATGCATCATTTTGATTGGAGACGGTCAAAATATGCGTTATCTGTTTTATCGCATTTTTTTCGATTTTGGCCTATATCTTATATTTTAGAGCATATTTATCTTCACATTTTGATCAGCTTTTGTACCTATTTTTGTGCCTTAAACGAAGTTTTTATGCACATCTTGGCCGTTTCTTATTATGATGATCTCCCTGGAGCTCGACTGATTGGCACCAGTGTGGCTCTTCAGTCGAAGTGGTGGTGGTGG
This sequence comes from Tigriopus californicus, assembly GCF_007210705.1. Lineage (NCBI taxonomy): Eukaryota > Metazoa > Arthropoda > Copepoda > Harpacticoida > Harpacticidae > Tigriopus > Tigriopus californicus. The sequence goes on along the minus strand of NC_081441.1, from coordinate 9,099,762 downwards.
TGGTCCAATGGCAGCATGGAACCCTGCTGAAGTTGTTGGTTCTTCAAAGAGGTTCCAAATTCAAGGTGACAGAACTCACGTTGGGTAAAAGTTGCTTTGATCCCGCTGCTCTTCGCATGGAACTCGAAATTGAACGTGACGAGATAGCTGGGAGATACAGTTGCAAAACTGAGAGTGATGCTAGAGAAGACCAATCAGTCACACGACGTTCCCCGAGGAGTGGGGTTGTTAAATCTTGAGGAATTTGTCCTGCATCAAAGTTGAAACGTACCCCAACATGAAAGAACAGGCCAGAGGCCTTTTTTATGCTGCCAAGGCCAACCGGAACACTAAATCACTTTAACAAGCCACAGAGACTCATTCCAAATGCATTAACCACACTTTTTTTCGACATGAATAATTTGCAAACGGCAACTTGCACAAGAATTTCAGGCCTCGTCAAGAACAACCCGTGCTGAGATCGTTGTAGTTCTAATTGCTCAAATTTATGGCAAACAATGCAACTTATCATGTGGCCACTAGCTCCAAGTTGATGCAGGTCTTGAAATGCGGGAACTTTGACTTTTCTCTTGACTACTTGCGTCTTCGTACTTAAGGTTGTAAACAATAATTAGGTGCATATTCTCACGGCACAAAAAATAAAAAAAATGAATATGGCTTCCGGAACATGCGTCTTTAGGTACGGCAAGATTGGAAAAGGGGTTTGTTCCCTTTTATCGAGATGAAAGAAATACTTCTGAAAGTGGCACAGCGACCTTTTTCCTTTTCTTTTTTCCGTCAAACCGGGTTGTTCCATTCATAAGTTGTGTTTGAAATTTCTTTGTGTTCCAAGTTCCAACCCAGGGGAGATTGATTTTTCTTGTCTGCTTTGGTGGATGAGGGGTGGAACGTGGAACCAGGAAGTGGAGCACGAAACATATGCATACCATAGCTGGGGGTTCATTTTCATTCTGAATTTCAGGGTTTCCGTGAGCTTTAACGAAGACATATTTATTCAAAAATCCACATAGTGAAACCTAATTTGGCTGCCCTGAAAAGAAACTTGCTGCAATGCAGAGGGAAAAGATGCTGTTTGTCGAGGATCATCCCTGGGTTCTTTCTTTCTCATCCGTCAACTCAAAAGGGTTGAATTTCATGGGAGAGCGAATGCCAATAATGGTAAAACCAACCTGTCCAAAGGGAATTGATAAATACGTTTTAGGAATTCATTGGCTTGCCTGTGTACGGCACCCCTTGATAATTGATGCAATTTGCTTCAGCGTATCAATATGTGAGTTAAGAATTCTATCGAAAAATGATTCTTTCTTTCTCAGAAATTGACAATTGGAAAAGAATTAGGAGAATCAACGCTTTGCATAAAAGAAGGACAAATGTAGTCAAGTTTTTGTTGTTAAAAGCCAGACTTATCTGTTATAAAGAGCAAGAAATATGACAAACATGCGCCTCAAGTTAATTTCGAATACCAAAGACGATGAAAATGCACAATTCATATTCTACGATAATGTTCTCTTTTAGACTTTACTGGGCCGTTTGCTGGAACTTTTTCTACATACGCTAGACTTTGCAAACTTTGTCTTCACGTGATTATATCCACATTCCATATGGCTTTCATTGTATTAAAAATTAAGTATTCGGAAGAGCAGAACAAAAAGGTTTCCCTCTTTTCACGACCTTCAAAGGCCATCGAAGACCGGTAACTTTTTGTTCAAAAATATAGCTTGGTTCCAAATGGATGTTTGGTCTACTGAGAAATGTTAGACGAGGTAAAAGCCAACCTTACCAACGGAACTCTCAGCTTGGATGGTTGAATTTTGAGCTCTTCTCACATTACAACAATCATAGACCATTTTCATTTTCTGTGCCATTAATTGTTGAATGTGGGTTGCTTGGTTGGTTGGTTGGTTGGTTGGCTGGAAGTGCCTCTTGTACTTCTTCTCGTAATCTGAATCAGATATGTTCACATTGCAAATTCTCTCCACTTATCTATCCCAACAACTACGTAGAGTGTGGGCGATTGTCCGTAAATCTCTTATTTCTCTGGAAATCAGCCTTAATTCAGACTTGCTGTGCGATTGATGAGTCAGGATATTGGGGCAGATTTGAGTCATTTCCTTGGGAACCAAGCACTGAGCTCGATTATGTTCTCAAGGTCTGAAGAGAGAGACACAAGCAAGTTGTCGTTACATGACTAAGGCCATCCAATTTGGATTCTACCCAAAGGGTGCCCAAGAAGATTCTGAACTCATTTGAATTCTAATTTAGAGTCTGCACGACTATTGTGATACAAACGAGAACCAAGTAAAACATCGGAAAAGGTTTATATTCCTCTCAGCCAATCCTTGATCCCAAAGCACCTTTGCAGAATCGAGAAGACTCCTCCATCAATGAGAAACCTCATGGACGTCTTCAAGCGTGAACATTAAACAACAATTGTTAGGAAGCGACCGAATGGGTTTTGTTTTTTTCCCAATTGAGCCAATTCATTTTCCTCCTTGGGAGCTGGTCTTCTTGTCCTGAAGAGTATGTGCACTAATTGTCATTCCACTTGAAAGTCGATGTCAAAAGCTATGCACTCTCATAACTCACTACAGTATGTTACATAAATAGGGTGAACTGGCCACTTTATTGCAAGATCAATCTTGCAAACATAAATAGTTAGTTGTCCCAATGTGTGTACACATTGGGACAATTTTTTGGACAATAAATCACTTTTGATCTTAGTCTCCCATTTAGTGGAAATCTAAAATGCTTGTGGCTTAAAATGTGGGGGCCAAGTACCATTTTTTTCATTCGCTTGGTCACGGTCCATTTTTGGAGACGTCTTTGCTCATTTAAGGAGAGTCGTTCGATACTGGGCACTTATTCGGATGGACGTCTTTGATTGACACTAGTGATCTCACATCGTTCACTCAATCGTTGTTGCTGTTGTTGGGAGCGTCTTTATAATGTTCCTCGTAACCATTTTAAAGGCGAGGAGTTTCCGAACAAGATTTGAATGCATAATAACACTGACTTGGAATGAATGTTCTCTTCTCTTCCTTCTTGAGCGGTGTCAAACTTGATGATATTCTAGACAAAAAGGCCTGTTGTGAGGATGGGAATACCCTTGACACCCATAAGAACTCCTCGGGAAATGTGATCCTCTCGCTTGGAACATCGTCCTTGGTGTGGTGGGACTACTTATCTACATGTTTGTACCATATCATACATTATACTACTCACTCTATTCACCCAAGGAGACCCTATCGATTTTTTGTTACTCAGAAGCAGAGTGTTCTTCTTCATTTTGGCATCATTTCATTTCAAAGGGATGAAAAATGCAATCTTGGATTATCTAACAAGAAATGTAGAAAAGGGCAAAAGCATTCAAACTGGACGAATTAAATATCTGAAAATGGAAGTCTGCTCTTGTTTGGTTCTGACAGTCACTCTCTTTTTCAAAAATGACAAGGCATAGATGGGCATTGATAGACTTGACATTATGCATTAACATTTAAGCTTTTAAACTTCTTTTTGTTTGAAGGTCCTTATTTCAAATTGCAAAAAGTCAAGACATTTAAATGAGCAAAAACGTCCATTGGCATGCGCTTTTAATAACCAAACTTAACAACATGATCTGTTGTAATAGTCTTTTGGTTTCGATAGTCATATGGAGACAGATATTATGGACAGATATGACTATTGTGTTTTGGGTCCATATTTTATGATGAATTAGGTGGCGTCTCTCGTCAGATGGCGCTACTTTGTTATCCAGTGCCATTATTAGCTATGTAACATGGCCCTGAATTTAAGATGGTCAATACTTGTCTTCCCATTAATTCAAAAGCTTGCGTTAACTGTTTGGGACACTTGCCGTTACTGTAGATTGAGATTAAGAGTAAATGAAATATTTTAAGCATTTGCTGAAATGATTCTTGTTATCAAAAGAAAGTTGGAAACGTAAATCATACAAATTTAAAAATAAAAAAAAGAAAAAAGCGTCTGTCTATATTAAAAATGAAAATTCCAGAAATACTTTTTTTTAATTGGATAAAGGATTGTTAAACGTTACAAGCAAAAAACCAACGCCAGCAGTCCTGCAACTAATTCAGCATAAACAGGGGGGGCTTTGTTTTTTCACTTGGTGCTTATTTGGTACACTTTCATTGCATTTGTGTGTCCTCCAGCTTCTTAAAGAGTGCTTGAAGGTCCTTATAGAATAAAAGGCACATTCTGCAATCTGCTGACATTGATGCCGTGTAGAATTTGTGTTAAAAAAGGCGGTATTAAAAGATCGGTAGGCTGTGCATTCTTCTCTTTGTCTCTTGACGATCCTGAGCCTCGTGTTCTGTTCCTCAGAACAAAATGGGCTGAAACAGATCTTGAAAAGATGGGGAAGGCATGTCACTCCCCACGATTGCTGAATATCAATCTGTTTGACTTGAATTGTCCCGTCCCAGTAAGCTTCAATCCGAGTTAAAGGTCTCTCTCTCTCTCTATCTATTTATCTGCAGTCTCAACCCGTTCATGTACATGTAAACAAGTCCAGGATTTTCGACATTTCCACGGTCACGGCCACGGCCTTCAGCCGAAACGGGAATGAAGCTTAAAAATGCCATTCCGAGCGAAAATCCAGTTAAAGGATTGGAAGTCCAGTAAATGGGACCTTCTTTAGCCTTCCAATTGTGTCCTCGTCGGCTAAGTCAAGTCAGAAGCAGGAGCTTTATCGACATTCAGATAAAATCTCGGTGGCCTTCAAGGCTCGCGGCAAAATTTCTGCTCATCAGTTATGGCAAGTATACTGTAGAAGTAGTAGCAGTAGTACTAACCAAGCGCTCGCTAAAGGCCAGTGCAAAACGGGCTCAAATTCTTAAAAGGAAAGGTGGACGGACAAAAAGGATGTCGGATGTCGGCTCATAAATGCACAAGGCAAACACCCTTTCCAATTTTCATCCGTGGGGACTGTATGAAATTCGAAACTTTTCAATAATGGAACCTGTGGTGCGGTCAAGAGGAGCATGCTCCTCCTCGCATTGGAAATTCTCATCGGCAAGTTCATCACCACTCATCTTAGTCCAGACAGCGGACTATCTGCGTTTCCACGAGCTCACCCGAATCCTTGGCAGAGATTAAGTTGGTATTTGAGTTCTATTTAGGAACCTTACTTGCGAAGAAACCACTTCAAGACTGGCCTTAAAGCCTCCTTTCCCTAGAAAAAGAGGTCATGACTCCAAGGCTTCAAATCAGGGCCTCTAAGCTAATCATGCCTGTAGGCTTCATTGAATATAAAGGAAAGGAGAGTTGGCCATGTTTCATCGCGAAAAGAACCTCAGGATTGATTTGAAATGTTTCAAGACATTCACTGGGAGGTCTTCTAGAAACCCTCCGATCCAGAAATTCAATTTTCCAGAAACTTTAAACGGCTGAGATTGGTGCCCAAAATCGTGCTCAAGTGGTGGAATGATGTTCCACAGCCTGGCCAAAAGTCGTTCCCAGTTCAAGTCCTTGTCTTATTACATTGAGGCAAGCCAGTGATATTAATCTTGCACAAAAAATATGAAAATGGAACTTCCCCTCTTTGTAATCGGAACAGAATGTTCCTTAAAAATTGGAATTAACTCCCCGTAAAGTATGTTCCTCCCAAGAAAGCAAGAAAGTGCATTTCATATCGACGCATTCATGAATTTGCGATTCCTCTTCTTTTCAAGCCAGAGTGAATTTGATATGAAGGATTCCTGCCAGAAGAGAGATTTAATGAAATATTGTGGGCGTGGAACCGAGGTCTAAGGAAGGGTCCATGGAAATAAAGAAAATGCCCTAAAAGCGGCGATGGATCTTTCTTAGATTAACTTCCTGAAGATCTTTGACACACATCTCGAAGTGGATCACACCCTGTTTTTTGTATTCCTGAACCTGAAAGGACGGAGAGAAACGGAAAGAGAAAAGATCCCGGGGTCTTCTTCTTCTTGAGGAATGGAACAAAAACTCGGAGAGAACATATCCTAATCGCTTTGATGAGAACTTCCCTGAGGAAAGTCTCTTGACATGCAAGAGAGTCTAGCCAATTTGATGAGAATTTAGTGGCTTCGAGTGGTGCTCTTGATAAGCTAAACAATACAGAGATAGAACTAGTTTACCCTTCGCAACTCAAAAGTTCAGAAAGTTACAATTTTTCCCCGTTTTCTACGTTTTTTAAACGCTGTAATATCAATCTTCCACATTCGCATGATAGAAGGCAAATTATGGTCAAAATTGTAGCAGAAACTACTTTTTATAAGCTTTTGATGATGTGGTTAAAATGTTCAAAACATAAATGAAGAGCGACATTTGAAGTGCTTCATAAACAACAGTCTGAAATCCGATGAGATGACGCGCAAAGAGTTTTACGTAGTAAAGGATGAATATCAAATTGTAGAAAACATACCAGGATCTTAACTTGCACATCTTTTATTTGGAAGCCAATTTCTCTTTGTCAAAAATTACGTTTTTCTGATGAAGCGCCCTTTTTCCAAACACAAAAGGTTTCTTCTCAATGTCACAAGTATCTGTTTATTCGCTTTACAACTCCATTAAGAAGCCATTCATTCGACCGTTGGTTTTGAGATAAAATCATTCCAAACTTATTCCGCAGTTTGATCAGAATCAGACTGAGAAAGCGATTTTGGCCTTTTGTTCCCTTGTTAATCTTGATGGGTCATCTCTATTTCAACGGACAATGACTGGCTTCTTTTCTGGCGGACGATCGAGGTTTCAGGGAATTTGCAGCTTATTTCCGCTGAAATTTGATATTTAAAGGAGATAAGGATTCTTTTGTGGATAAAAAAATGTACCTTATAGACGTTTTTTTAACAAATGTTCCAATCATTGGAAAGCGTACAAAGATCGAATCTTAAGCCGACATAGATCGATACCTGCACAGGTTGAATGATTTGATTATGTCTGTTTCAAGCTCAAAAAAAGGCTTTGTCAAACATAGCATTGGTTTTGCTGTACACTTCAAGACTCTAAAGGAAATAGTATCTCCGTAAGCTTTCTCAACGACTTCATTTTTTCTCTCATCAAATTCTCCTTTAATCATTGACCAACAATCATGAATCCCACGTTATTAAAAGTCAAGTTTTATGTCAAAATATTGAACGTACAATCTTTACCAACCGAATCTAAATAGTCCCAATCCCAGTATCTGCATAATGCAACCATTCCATTTTCTCAAATTGAATACGACCACAACTCAATTGACCATGGGCTTAGTTACTACGTGGATTGTCTGTCTTGTCTGCCTTTCTCCCGACAAGTTTTTTTGCCCTCAGGACATGCCAGTTTGGTTCTACAATGCAAATTGATATTGACTCGGCCTTTTCCTGGAAGACCGCCGCCCTCAGCCATTGTACAAAGTTGGAGGGATAGCCATGGTCGGGATTTCCTCTAAACAAAGCAAATTATGTTCAAAGAGTTGTTGTTGGAATCGCTCTCAAATATCGTCCAATATCCCGCCAAAACATGAAGAGGTCAAGCGTCTAACTTTCAACGAACTTTCAGCAGGTATATGGCCTTCAACTAGAATGATCCGGCCCAACTTTGTAGAAATGTATTGGTCAAAACGAACACTGCAAATTACTCTAGTTTCGAAGGAAAGCCAAGAATGAATGACCTACATAGGCTATTCATGAACTAATGCGGGGCTTATCTTGACGTTTCTCAGGCCTGAGAAGACAATTGGTTTGAAATTCTAAACGTCGAGATTTGGCACGAATTCTATACCTTGAGACTTCTGATTATCCCTTCCCGTTAGGCAAGTTTGAGGTCTAGTTCCCTCAAAGTTGTAAACTAATATCACAATTGATTTGATGAAAATAGCCCTTCAGGTCATTTCAATAAAACCCAGTTGCAGGTTCACATGAACACACAATCCTCTGCCCCGAAAAAAAAGTGGACATAATGTAGAGAAAAGAAATATTACCACAAAAAATCATGGACGGACAAAGAAAGCAAATTCTTTGGAAAAATGGTTACTTGGCCGGCCTTGTCGCAATCTGTACCAAATTCAAAAGGAACTTTGAGATTCCTGTCCGTCGGCATTCAACTTGCTCCGTGTTTGACGACATCTTGAAGTTCTCTAATGAGCCTTGGCTCTATAGGCCTTTGCCAGGTGCACAGCGAAGCGATCCCAGGGCCTTAGATATGGCATCAAATGTTGGAACCGCCATTAGTACAAGCCCGCCATTCCAGCCTGATTTAAATTGTAAATCAGATATGAACGAGTTTAATTGGACCGTGCCTGAGCATTGAGCCAGTCTACCTGGAGCATTCGTCAATTGAGCCAGAGCCCTGCGTGTAGGGAACAGGAACAGGAACGGGAACTTGGTTGGCGTTCCCAAATGGAACAGGCCTTGAATGGAGAGATTTGGAAATGGAAGTGCCAAAGTTGAGAACGGGTGAGTCACATGTGGTTAATTGAATCAAGATATGGAACTACTCGGGCTTGAAACTCATCGGACTCGTGTCCTAAGGATGGAACCATGCGTACTTTGATGTGTTCCATTGCATTGGAACGGTGCTCAAATAAATTGCACTTGGAACCAACTCACCAACGAGAGGAAAAGGAAGAAATGAGTGAGCCAACCAGCCAACCGGGAACGAATACAACAGAGGGAGGCAACGACACTTTGAACACCCCCAAACGGCCGTGCCCAAAAGTCAGACTAGCGGAAGAGTTTCAATAAGCTCAACTAACCTGGACTGGCTTTATCCTGGGATGATGATTTTCATTTCAATATGCTTATTGAGCCACTTAATGAAAGGGAAACTTGGAGGCAATTTCGGAAGTGTTCAATCGAGATTGGAGTAACTTTTTTTGAGGGTGTTCGCAGCTTTTATCCGGTACGTACGTATACATACTGTAGATAGAGCATGGAAAATGGAACAACATTTACCAGATGTTGGGTAAGGTCTTCTGCTCTATGGAGCCAACACATTTCAGTTAGAATTATGGCCTTTCCACGTCAAGCAGTCTAGGAGGTCAAGTCACACAGCAGGGTACTGTCAATTACATTTTACCAACCATCTGGAACCGTGTTGTTGTGGATCATATCTAAATTCAAACAATGGGACTAAGAAGGCATTTACAAAGCTGAATTACAGAGAAATCTGTTCCAAGCGCACTCATGGTGTGAGTAATGGAATAATGGAACGCGAAATTGAGTTTAATGTCAAGGTTTTGCATTGCCATTTCTTCGTTACTTCAATACTGGGTGTGGAACAAAGGGTGTTGCGCTTCAGCGCGGTCCTTTGCCTTTTCATGGTGTTAATAATAGAGATGCACTGCAGGAAAATTGGAGCTCAGCGAGAAGCTGAAAAAAGGACCCAACACATGAACTAGAATACAGAAAACAGAAAATGTTCTTGCTAATTTTGCGACCTTTAAATTTTATATGGTCACCAAGGTTCAGGATATTTATTTCGTCCGATGACAGGGTGCTTAGTAGTTCCAATAAATTGTTCTCAAGGGTTATAGCTATCGAATAGGTCCGTCAATTGGGTTGGCATAAAGCAAGTATTTATTACCTTTTGAGCTTGTTTTTCAGACACATTTTTTCTGAATGAATAGGCTTGAGGGAGAAAAAAAAATGAATTCGCTGTGCTGACCCCACGTATCTAGCAAAACTTTTAGTTGAGACAACAACCTTTAAAGCTGAGATGCAGTGGTTAGGGTATCAGAAGTACTCCAACTTGACCTTTCACTGAAATGTTGCACAACATTCATTATCCGTTTTTTCTGAAATTCGGCTTCCAAGAAAGGAATATGTTGAACAAAGCACCCTTGTTATTGTCTTGAAGACACTCCCTAGGCAAACATAACAATTCGCATCAACGATGATGCGAATTGTCCCTTCAATTGTGCTTGAAAGCAAGCAGTGACCTACTTGACAATGAGTTTTGCCATGGTCCTTAACTTTGTGTGTTCCAGCCGTTGGTGCCTCTAGCTCTGGTCGTTGTGCAGCGGTAGTTTTGCATGCTTCAAGCAATTACCAACAACCAAGGTTCGGTGGAGCAAAAAAATGTTTGGCAACTTCGATAAGAGTTCCACAGAATTCTGTCTTTGGTCTGCCATCTTAAGTCCGGACCTCTGACAAACAGGATCGGGCTCAATATGAAGCGGAGAGTTCTGACCAGGATTTGCATCTCCTCCTCGATTCTTTACCAGACTTGTATGACTTTATGAGCGAAAATGTATTCAAAGGCTTTCCTGGCTCGGTTGGGCAATATGCATCTCGTGCAATAAATGCACAGCTTGGAAAGAGTACTGGACCTCTGAAACTCTGGACGGGCACCATACACTCCCAACCCAATGTTCTAATGAGACTGGTAGATTGGTCCCATTCCCAATCAAGTTGGGTGAAAGCGCAACGAAGCCCAAGAGTTTGTGATATTTGTCATCGGGCCAATTCTTGGCCGACTAAAGTCATTTGGAAGTGGGAAGGCCTCCACATTGTTAGAGATCCTGGGATTGATAGAAGTAAGCGTAGGAACAGTAGTGGTAGTGGTAGTGGTAGTAGTAGTAGTAGTAGTTGTGGTGTTGGTACGGAGATACGAGAAGGGAAAAAAGGCTGAAGGTCCCTGTTTTGTCAGAGAGACGCGAACAAGGGAGGAGCTCCAATTGCGGTTTTTTGAAGCCTTTGTCGACGACCAACTCTGGAATGGGTTTGGCACATTTTTATGCTCTTCGACTCGAGGTCACATGGGCATGAATGAGTTTCAATTGCTTTGCATATACTAGTCTGTCCGAATGAACGAATGTGTATTTAAACATTCTAGCCTTGTCACTTAGTGCATGTTTAATGACAGGCTGGTAGCAGAAAAAAGCCCACCACAGTTGTCCGAATTCTCAAGGTTATTTGATCTCAAAGTCCTGACTCCATGTTTCCAAACTCAACTCAGCTTCTTGGAAGGACCTCTAAACTTTTGTGGTACACAAATATTAAAAAATCTGCGAAGACTACCTTTTGTTCCAACCGTGAGAGACCACTTCTCGCCCTACAAGTTGATGTGGAAAAGCTCTACTGCAATGATTTCAACGTTTTATAACGGTTAGAATTTTGATTTCTGTTCCAAGTATCCAGAGGTTCTAGATCTCAAAGATTGACCTCACATTACCCTTCCCTGAACGATTGAAACTATATAGGGGCGATGCCGATAGATGGCGTCCCTTTTAACGAACCCCCATGGGACTGGCCTTTTTTCTGCTAAAAGTATTGAGACAGTCGTCAACAATAACATACTGCCCAAAAGTGACCCTTACTTTTGCAACGAGTCTGGGGAGTTCTTGGCAGCAGTCCATAGGGGCCCAGGTCAAAGAGATTTCGAACTTGAAATTCCAGACCAATATCCCATTGTAGTAAAAATCACCAAACAGAGCAAAACAAGACTCCTTTTGTGTCCAAATGCACTCAAAGAAGGCGAGTCGCCGTCCAAACAGAAATGTAAAGCCCCTGTAGAACGACAGGGTTTCTAGTCTCTAACTTTTACGAGTGTGTCAAAGGGTTCGTTTTCACAAAGACGTCTTGCTTGTTTTCAGGTGTGAGAGCCTCTTTCGTGGTCTCATAGGACTCCTTCATCGAGAAGATAGGGATCAATCTGTATCTCGTCCTTGAATCCCACCTGATATTGGATCATTATGGCCTTGCCACATTCGATCCTGAGTCGTTCCCAATTATGGGCTTCACCGTCCAAGGTCATGACGGCTCCAGGTTCATTGGCTCTACTTCTGTGGATCCTCCTCTTACCCACGCTCATTTCATCTGAGAATGAAGGTAAGGAAGGAGACTCGTTCTGCTTTCAATCTAGAATTGTGATTTCCAACCGAACACCCCAAGACTATTTTGTAATCAATCATATCATTTAGCCGAGCCTTCTCGATTTAGATGACAGCAATTAAAAAGTAATGACATTCCAAATGCCTACAGGAGGCACTCTAGAGGTACTCGAGACTTTACAGGGCCCTTTTTTTCTTCCCTTTAGCAGCTAATTCTAAAAGGGATCGATCTTCTTACGACCCTCCTTTCCTATTTGGTGATGCCCCAGGGAACACTACAGTACAAGTGGGTGGAACAGCGTACCTTCACTGCCCAGTTTTTAACCTTGGAGAAAGACAGGTAAGTCATAAAGGCCAAAGGCCGCTCCTGGGGAAACGATGACGTCTCTTCAAAATGTTTTCGTGTTTTCAGCTCACATGGATTCGTCGACGTGATTGGCATATTTTAACCCATGGAGCCGTGACCTTCACCACCGATGATCGCTTCCAATTGGTGAAAGAGGAACATGTGGACGATTGGGTTCTGCAAATTAAACATGTTGTGGCCAGAGATACCGGCTCATATGAATGTCAGGTAAGCAAGGATTCTTTTCATTGCAAAGGCCGGATGTAAGTGCTGCTAAATGCCTTCTCATGGAATTATCTGTTGAATTGTGTCAAATTTATAACATGTACACACTATTAATTTAAACTGCAGACTGATCTCCTTAATGGAAAGTTGTTGTTTTTTTTCAATTTATTTAGAAATACATCTATTTGAAATACCTACAGCGTGTTGCATGGTGTCTGAGCAACAATTAGTTGCGTGTTTCTAAACTTTACAAGTCAGCTCAAAGGAATCAATTACCTGGAACTTTATTCCATTGCTCCAACCACACCACGAAAAAAATGGACCAACGTTTTGTGTTTTCAGCTGATAAGAAATGAAATGTTTGACCTTTGCCTTTTACGTGTTCGTAAAAACTAAATCAATACTAAAAATGTCTGGAACTTATTTCCAATAATGACTTGGAATCTGGTCTAACTCATCAAAAAAAATCATTTTGGCCCTTCTACCAGGAAAAAGGAATGCCTACGGAATCAAAGGCCCTTATTCGTCATTCAAAGTATTCGCCAGACTATGAAAGAATGCATCACGATTTAATTATTCCCTAAATTTCTTCTCTCCCATCCCTCCTTCAGCACTTTAAACCGAATCACGAAGTTCGCCCGGAACCCAAGATCGGCTTGACGAGAATGTTCCCAAGTTATGTTGTTCCCACTTTTCCCAAGCCTGAATTGAAGACATAGTCTCAGACATTGTTGTTTTTCTCATAACGGAAGTGACTTGTTTTCCCACGTTGAGTTCGTGGTTTGAAACAAAGCAAACGGATATCCAAACATCCAAGATTTGAAAAAAAGATATTCTTGGGGGCCAATAAATCTAGCCTTGCCCAAGGAGACAGGGGGGGGGAGGGGTGTTTCTTGTTGGTCGCTTGGATTTGTTTCAAATGTAGGTTAAGTCCTCGTTTTCCCACGCGGAAATCCCGGTGTCCCCTCCATTTCTTCCTCTTCAGTCTCTTTTCTCGGTGATTCGTGGGGACACAAATTTATTTCTTTTCAAGTTTGAATGCCATCTCATTCCAGCGAAGATTGCGATTTCATGTTATTGCTCTTGAAATATCCAATTCCGGCCTGTTCCTTCTTAAGTGACCTTCAAATTGAAATGCCACCTCCTTACCGATGTGAAGGCCGAATCGTACAATAGTAACTCTCTCTTAAAGTCTGGACGAAAGGCCGGCTATTCCGAAAATTGGTGCCATACCAAAACGCCCTTTTTCCGTTCCACTCTTTTTGCATTGTGTCATTGTTGTTTGGGAACACGCCGAAGGCAATTGAGTCACATTTCTGTGGGTCTAGCTAAGAAAGTATATAAGTCGTATTGCTGGCGTTCGCCGCTTGAAAGTCTTTGAATGCCACGAAGCGATTAAGATGGCGGTTTTTGGACCTCATTTTTCCATCCAACATGCAAGCCTGATCAATCATGTTTCAAGAACGACAAGCTCCATTTGCCACTTCTCTGGCAGAACGAAGGTCGGAAGGCCACCAAATATCCGTTAAAAAATGCGATGAGTCAAGCTAGCTCTCGCGCCCGGTCCATGTGATTGCGACCACCTCAGGCACATCATACTGTTCCACGAGGGACGATTTTTTGAGGGGAAAACAATTTGGAATCAGATATTTGATAGTAGAGCTCCAATCGCGGCCCAGGGGATAACAAATCTTTGACTCTTTTGTTCCAGGTGACGGCCGATAGTGGAATCCGGTCACGCAGGGTCGACCTCAAAGTTGTCACGCCTGAGGCATTTATCCTGGCTGATGAAGAGTATCACATTGATCGGGGATCCAGCCTCTCCTTGGTTTGCATCATTGAGAAGGCCACCACTCCACCTCAGTAAGTACAGTGAAGGAACTGCAACCATCAGCAACTCGGAAATATTAGTGCTTGGCCAATAACACTTGTGGCCGCCAGAGGGCGCCTAATTCATATTTGGGGTTTTCAAACCCAGTCTGATGAGAAAATGGATTGCAAAGCGTCAGAATCATGTTCAAAACATGTTTGAAATTGGGGATAGATCTGGAATATTATGTAACCGGAATTTACTATTCCGAAATCCATGAAGCATACATGTATACCTTCAAAATAATAAAGAGCTGTATATATAAGTGCTAGATATTTGCCTAAAGTGAAATAGATTACAAGAGGCTTAAAAAATTGTTTTTAAAACGTTCAGGACCTGTTAAAGGGTAACTGAAGAGTAATTTATTTCACTCTGAAAGTATGTCTTTAGTCCCCTGTTAGTGGGAAATTGATTATGCATTGCATTACAGTCACCACTTGGTACTTGTTCGGAAAATTTAGTTTTTCTACCGCATTGACCAGAATTGACTTTAATTAGTTACTAACACGCCAAACTCAATACAGAAGTTGAATCACTTCTATTATGTTTGCAGGGTGGCTCACACGTCCTTCAGCATGCTTACAGTAGTAGAAATGTCAAAATTTATTGGTCCTGTACCATATTGAAGCCTAGCAAGGAGTCTTTGATATTGCTATATTTTACTATTGGTTAAAAGGAAACTTTTTGCAGCCATAAACCCCGAAGTATGAAAGGATGATTTCCAAACTTCTTTCATGCATTTGATTATTCTCTACTCTCTTGTTGTGGTTTTCATGGCAACAATATAAAAAATCTATTAATGGTGCAAAATAAAGCAATATCATTGATTTCTCAATAAGGTCTGAGTATTATGAGTAACAAATAATGGAATTATTACCAAAAATGAAAATATTTATTGTAGACAAGCTTCAGGATGTACAAGTCATCTCTTCTTAGACAATTAAATCGAAGTATTGATGTTATATAATGATTTATAGGTGTTACGAACTATATGAAGCCAATTCTGGCAAATGAAAGGTAAAAACAGGTTCTTTGCTTCTATTCATATTTATTCGAATACAATAATTGGAGTTAAAAGCAACATTCGTTTCCTGCAAAATAAACATGTATATTTCCACACTTTAATATCTTTAGGGGTTTTATTTAAAAGAAAGATGGTCTTTAATACATTCAGCCTATCTTCAAGGATGCTTGAACCGTAAACCACATTTCGTGTAGCGTAGGAAGCCTATAAATGATCAATTAATACTCATCAAGTATTACTCTTTATGTGCTTGTCAATTAGTATCTACTCAAACAAAAATGCACACTTGAAAACCTTCAAATTATCCCCCTCTTTCGTGGTTGGTTGAATGGTAATGTAATTGAGACTAGCACTCTTAAAGGTCAAACTTTTACGCCGACTTTCAAGCATTTTTGAATTGTCCTTCTGTTCTCTCATAAGGTAGAACTAAACGCGTTATTGGTATAAAAAGAAACATCTTTGTTTCCTGTTAATCGGAATATTTGACCTTTCCTTCAATTTATATTTGCCACTCAATATAATTCCTATGTGAAATCTTTATCCCCGATTATACCAATCACAAAGCATCAGTGATATTAAAGAAACGTCTCGTCGTATTTAAGCAATCAAATCTCTCTTTGAAAAGTGCACCGCCACCCTTTGCTGAATCGCTAATGATGTTTGTCTTCTTCCAAACGGTATCTAATGCGATTGGTTACTTCTCTTTCCGAGTTCTGAAACCTCTTCATCTCCTCTCCAACCTGAGAGCGGAGAAAAAACAGGCTGTCTTGATCCCTTCAAGGCCAAGGGAGGAACACTTCAATCTACAAAATTTCTCCTTGATCGGCCTTACAGGTATGTGTTTTGGTATCACAATGAGCGCATGATCAATTACGACTCGGAACGGGGGATTTCCGTGACCACGACGCCTGGGCGGAAAACCCATTCCCAACTCTTCATACAAAAGGCGGACATCTCAGATTCCGGGAATTACACCTGTGAGCCATCCAGCTCCATCCCGGCCTCAATACAAGTCTTTGTGTCGGGTAAGCAAAGCTGAATTGGAAATTGGGAAGACATTATTGTAAGCCGTCTAGCTCATGGGGGTTATCGCAGATTTGAATAGGTAGGCACACAGTAGGTTGATTCATGCCGCAAGGAGCTACTGTTTTTACAAGAGGCCTTTGGGAGTACTTGAAAATCGGTGCAGGGAGCAAAGGGTTTAAAACTTTGAATACTTGAGTGCTCATATCTGTTCTAAAGGTAGACAACAAGTGTTAGAGTCTGTGTGAATAAGGAATTTTGCGATGGCAAGAATTGTGCACTTACTTTTTTAAACACCGCATGAAGGTCAAGGAAAGGTCAAAAGGAACTCTAATTGAAAGCTCTTTTCCGCCATACTCTTCGGTGCCTTCGGGAGCTTGATACAATTTATGTGCAAGTCTCGAGATTCGAAAGATCTGTAATTGATGAGGGCAAAGTTTATAAAAAAGGGACGTGTGTGTGTTTGTCAAAACAACGCTTTAAAAGACCATTAAAGTAGAAGCTCAGAGCTAGCTCGTTTACGACGCACACCTTTGTTGGCTCTTGAGAGGATATTGTAGTGTCTAATGTTGAATGTCTGTCTCCACCACTGAACGCTGTATTTCAATTAATTTAGAATGATTGGTGTTAACTAAACAATATGCTTTGTAAATGTACAAAAGTAGTAATGGAATTAAGAGAGGGTCCCGGTTCGATTCTCTTCTCCGACCTCTCCCATCCGGAATCTTTCTTCGCTAATCCACAACCACAGAAGATGCGGACATGACACTGCCAATGGGAAAAATTGCACATTGTGATGACAAGGTTCATCTCTCCGACCTTCGCACCCACCAATCAAAAAAGGCGGACTATAAATACCTAAGTACCGCATTTTTACCCTATTTTTGTAATCTTGTAAAAAATAACATAAGACTCTTCGAAGGAAAATTAATTACTTGTAATAAAAGAGCTTTACGGGGCCAGATGGAAGAGCTCTCGCTTAGGAGGAGGATGGGTGTCCCAATGTGCATATTCCCGCTCCAATATCACAGTCATCATGAATTGTTACCTCACCCTCGGGAGTAACCGCAGATTCACCTATTTAAGCTCTAAAAGTAGCAACTCAGCTGGATTCTTCGATGAACCGAGGGTAAACCTTTCTCTCACCAAAGAGACGATCGACACGGTGTTTGAAATGCGGTATGATTCGTCTCGGTTTTCACTTCGGGGGAAACCCAAATTTTGACAATCTATTCTTTGTTTTATAGACGTACTGAATATCTAAAAAACAGTGGTAAAACCCAGCAATTGTTGTGTAAATTTCTTCGAGATTTTGTTCGACTTGAAATACCCTACAAGATCTTGACAGGTTTCTAAATTGCTAAGTCATTTGGAACAACGTTTTCTATTTGTATTGACTAGGAACACTTAATTATGCATTATTTTAGTGTTTCACATAGTTGTTTCGGATAGAATGATCTGTTTTTATAAGTTTTTGCTCCAAAATCCGTTTTGCGAGCTAGAAAAACTACCAAGATGTGTTCGGATATTTGCGTCAAAAATTGAATAGACTCTTTAAACAAAAAATGAGATGAAACAAGACCATCTTGTTCAAAAATCCAACTGGATGCTCCTATTTAAAGAACGACAAAGAAGCTTGGACGTGGCTAGTCTGGAATCGAATAGGGGGTAAAAATTTAGAAAGTGGACGTTTACTTATACTAAACGACCACTAGCCTCGATATTTCTTCATTTAGTTTAGAGCTGATTTTTCAAAATAACCCAGTAGTCCATCATTCTCTAATTGAAACCAAGTGAGGACTAGGGAGAGGTAAATAATGTTAAATAGCAAAACTTTTTAGAGACAAGAAGGTGCAAAATGTAAACCTTAGATTGCCAAAAGGCCAAAAATGTATCACAACTGCAAATAATATCAACAAAGAAAGCACAATGCAATCTACTCTTCAAAGTAAAACCAATTTGAAAAGTGGCATGTTTAAAAGCCAAGTTTTGTATCAATTCGGGACAAATTTGACATGAATTTTTATGCTGTATATTAAGGTTAAAAGATGGTTCCCCCTTTTTCGAGAAGTAGATCTGCACCATTGGTCGAATTGAATTAGTATTTTTTTCCCTTTCAAAACAGAAGTTAGTTACCCTGGAGGGAATAAGGATGGTAAACAGCTGAGGTGCGTTTTGGGGCTACTTAACTATCTTAACGCCTTGCTTAGCTTGTCTCTTGGGACTTGAAGTGGTCATTTTTCATTACTTTTGGCTTGACAGTCACGTGGAAGGTAATGGTACTTATTAGGTACAAGGTAAAGTAATTGAGGTCGAGTGAAATTGTGATTACTGCTTATCTTGAAAGCAAGGTGTACAAAAAGGATTCATTTCACTTCACCAACTCATCATTGTTTTCCCTTGTTTCTCGGGCATGGTGTACTGTTCATGACAATGATGGGATGAACTACGTACTTTTAGCCTTACGAAGAATTCAATAACTAATGCCAATTGTTCAAAATTCAGCTTTTTAAATGTTTATTTCGGTGACAGCCTTTAATCAAAAGCTTTATGCCCATTTCTAACGACAAGTAAGAGCTATTGTTTTCACCATACTAAAACACCGCGTTTAGGCCATTGTTGCAAAATTAAAGCAAAAAGGTGCAAATTAAGGTGGAAAGTGCAGATGTGTAAAAAGTGGGCTTTAGTGACAACACTCTTTTCAAACAATTTGCCCATCCCTAGTGATGATTTGCTGGTGAGTAGAGATGGGGAAAATATGCAAGAACTCTTTCAACATGCACTGAAATGGCAAAAATTTGCATTGGATTTTGCATTTTGTTTAAATGCTCTTAAACCTCATTTTTCATAAAATAGACGATTACATAATACCTTTCCAGCCCTAAATATTCCGTAATTTTTTGGATTGCAGAACGTAGAACACACCCGCCAGATAATTTTGGTTAGATATTAAAAGATTCATCTTCTTATGAACTTATTTTTGTAGTTTATCATCCTGCTTCTTCCGATTTAATTCATCATTTGATGTCTCTTATTGAATGAGACTTCATCTGGATATTCAGAGGCTTATTTTCGATTCATTTGCTTATTTTTGGGAAGAGATTGAAGATGAGATTGACAAATAAAATATTAGGCATTGTATGTTGCTTTTGCAGTTTTCAATAAGTGCTTGTTTAAACCCATGTCTTGCATTTGTCAATATTATAAATGAGGGAGGGGGTGTTAAGGCAGCCAATACTGGAATTTACAATACCTCCACACTTAGGTATGAAAACAAATAATAATATGAAATTAAAGACTGAAAATTGACTGTTTATCTTCAAAACGTATAGCTAATGATGTTTTAGTACTTTCAATGAAGAAAGAAGCACTAAAACTTTTGTTAAGAGCGCTCTTTCAAGAGTACACAGAGGCTATCCCTTTCTCCCTTATGGGTCACCCCACCCCTCTTTTTACCGTGCGGCATCCAGGTCTTCTAGAAATCCATGATTTAATGTACTCTGTGCCCAAAAAGATTTTCAACATAAAGAATAGTTAAATTTGAAAACATACAGCTTAGCTCATTATTGCATTTAAAATGCAAAATATGCGGTAACAATTTCCCCCATCTCTACTGATGAAAGTTGCCTTTACTGTCAACGATTTGAGTTATTTTTCTATGATTTCAAAGGCTTGAAGGGGATATGAATGCACGTTTACTTG
>NC_081441.1:9073331-9079745 GCF_007210705.1 Tigriopus californicus | reverse complement strand
AGTCGATTCAAATGAATGATTTGTGAAACATGATTTGACATAATTTGTGATGGATTTTCTGGGTAATTTTGCACACGAGCATTGCGAAATATCATTCCGACGTCACTTCGAGGCTGGTTAATTGACATTTTCTCAAATTGAACGAGAGATGTTTAAGTCAATGTTAGTGACCAAGGCTTGAAATCACATTGTGGTGCCCAACGTAATGAATCGAGAGCGGATTTGAAATTGCGATTTGGACGTTGAATAAAAATCAAAGAGAGTTTCTAATGAGTAGTTGGTTTTCCTAAGTGTGAATGCTCTGATCCGTCGAAAGAAGAAAACTGGTTATGAGAAAATACTCTCTCGAAATTCGGATGCAAATGAATTTCAAATCCGTTGTCAATTCTCGAGTTTTCTACATCTACACACACGGTGGTAATAATTTCTGGTTAAGTGTTTGCTCAAATGCCAAGACATCCAAAAATGTTTTTCTGTGTCAAAGAAACAAAAAGGAACAACTCTTGTAAGAAACACATGTTCAAAAGTAGCTCGGATAAGTGTGTTCAATCACTTAAAGTACATTAAAAAGTATCACTGACAAAAACGTAGTCAATCAGTATTCAAAGTACTTTCAGTTATGTATTGACGTAAACTTGCATAAACATCTGTTTAGCATATGCCTATTTATTGCAGCTTAAAAGTTGTGTTTTATACCTTAAAAAAATAATCGAAAAATGGCCGAACCATTTTCAAAGTTAGTGGCAAGACTTAAAAATGGCTCTTGCAATGACATGACTTGAAAATATAAATATCTTTAAGATATCTTTAAATGCTAAAACTAGTAACGACTGTCACTTAAGTTAAAACTTGAAGTTTTTGAAGTTTTGAAATTTGTCACTTTTTGCACTGATCAATTGCCACGTATTCAACGCTAATAGAATTTTGTCAACATTCTAGATAATGCTGGATTACTGCTGCGATTGACAAGTATGGCATCGCAATTATGAAACATAGATATTAAGTGAGTCATAGGTGACCTTGGAAACTATTTGCAGGGTTTTCTGTCTGCTTCAAAAAGGGAAATATTTTCATATATTTTTGGGGGTAGAAAAAAATACTGTAATTCATAACAACTGTTTTCAGATTTAATCGGAGCATTTCGCAGTTAAATTTGATGCAAATTCAACCTTTGGCAGCGTAATACCTTATCGTTTGCTAGATGGATTTTGGTGAAATTTCAATTGAAAATGCATCTAAGATTACTATCGACTGTTATCAATAGTTTTTAAGTGGCTTAATCTGCTAATCTGAAGTATTTACAAAGATGGTATTTTATAAAACTTTTCCCTTTTGCTTTCAGTACAACGGAAATCGTTACTTGAAGTCTTGTCATTTGCACAAACACTTCAGCAGTTTTGTGGGTACCGTCGTGTTTAGGTATTCACCTCTGTCTTACCATTTTGAGCAATGAAAATTCCTGTTTTACAATGGTCTAAAAAGCAGATTCATGCAAAGTTCCGAAAGTATTCTTTGAGTGCTGTGTACGTTTATACACCAAGGAAACATCTAGATCCGTTGTGGTCCATTCATGCCTTGAAGTTTCCGCTTTCGCGGTAAGGCTTTAGAATCAAGATGCGTTAGTTTCAAATCCCATTCCTCTCTCTCTCAGTCTAACCAAAAAGCTGACATTCTCATTTCAAATGAGGTAGTTGGAAGGCCTTAGAAATATTCATCCTTTAAGTCTTCCCGGAACACTGGCAACGATCAAGCCAAGGCCAAGACTGCACTTTGACCGTCAAGGAAGGAAAGGCAAAAGACAACAAATGAAGGCTTTCAATTGATCATGAACGATGGTACCAAAATAGAAAGAAAAAAATGTTACTTATACGTCCAATGGCAGACTTTCAAAAGCCAGACACGCAGGAATGGGCGGGATTCCAGGAACAAGAAAGCTGCCTCAATGGCTCTCGAACAGTAAAGTTCCTCAAGAATCCTTTGGCACTTTCAATTCAAGGGCTATCTTTAACGGATAACTTTTCTTGTTGGTAGAAGTTGCTATCGGTGATGGCTTGGTATCTCCACAGCATTGAACAAACAAATCGTGTTATCTTTTTACTTCGAAACATTACATACACCCTTAAAAGTATACACTACTCAGAAAAGAAACAAAGAAGCTAATCTGAGCATTCTGTGAACTGGCTTGGATCGAAGAACCCGGCAGAAAAAGTCTTGTTCCAAAGTGAAGTGGTTAAAAGTACCTCCTGTCTGAACTGTTCCCTCTCATTTCCTCATTTCAGGTTCTGAGGTCAAACCGTGGGTCACAAGTGGGTCCATGTTGATCCAGGGTGGATTTCTGTCCCTATTCGCCGGTCTGCTCGTATTCCACACCACGTGTCAAGAACTCCTGGTTCTCACATCGATCTCATTTTCGAGCCATACTCGCTCGATATTGCTCAAAGCGCCCCATAGTCCTTCTACAATTGTGTTCTGAGGAATGGGAACCAATTTGTTGCAATACTCTTTGATATCCCACATTGTACACGTTCAAGCTGGTCGGACGAAAATAGGACAACAACCACATCAAAAACAGTCCAAGCCACCAACGCAATTCAAAACTCCATAGTATTCTTGAAGAGAGAAGGAACGAATGAAATGTACAAGCCGACAAGGAACCAAAGAACCCCCCCCTCACGTCCTTGGCTAACGACAAAAGAAAGTGGAACAATGAAGCAGCGGATTTAAAGAGAGGGGAATTTGACTTTGAAATTGAAACCTCTCTCCCTTTCCATTGCTGGCTGTTGTTGTTGTTGTTGTTGTTGTTGTTGAGGTTGTGTTGCTGCTGTTGGTGGTGGTGGTGTGAGTATAGCTGTCGTCGTCGCTGGATGAGGTTCATTGCGAGAGTTCCATCTTCCAACAAAGTCTGGCTTCCTTCTTTTCGTTTGAGGCTCGTTGAATAACAAAGAGTGTGGAAGATGGGATTTGAACGCGGCGGTCTTTGTTTCTTTGGCTCACAAAAATGCTACCAACCAACTCATGCCTCATGGACGTTAATGTGTGTGTGTGTCTGTCTGTCTGTCGATTCGTCAGTCTGTTTGCTCGTCTCTTGAGACCTCCTTACATGAACACGATGGGAACAGGCCAGGTCATCATCATTCCTGGGACACATTTCAAGCACCGTAAAATGTGCTTGTTGGTGCAATTGATTTCTAAGAACCCTCTAAATGGAATCTTCGCGGGGATCCAAGGACAAGAAAGGGCTTGTTTGTGCAAGGCAGTTTTATGCTGCTGTTTTTTATGTTGTGACAAATTGGCAAACAGACTATGGCTCTCATTGAAGGAAAAATAACTCTTTGTCTCTTGAACAGTTTTTGCATTGAATATTTGACAGTAAAAGGCAGGCAAAAGCCACAAACAAACAACAACAACAAGAGGAAAACTGCTAAGTAGCGGCGGCCATTCTTGCCGCATAAATGGGACGCCTCGATTGTTCTGGACATGGACGAGAAACGTGGTTCCAAATCAAATAGTGGAAATGACAAATGGAACAATGAGGATTTCCCAAAGTACCATTTTTCTGAACTTAACCCAAAAGTGACAGATCTGGAACGTGAGGAACACACGGAGCCAAGAGGGGGGTGGACGCCCCCTCCAGTTCAAGGACAATAACTCATGAAGAAAAAAGAGTGAACACCGACAAAGCGTTCTTATTCCACTCAGTTTTTTAACATCAAATGGTTCTAGACAAATGTGCTATTCCCACTTGCAACTTCCGAATGACCTTGTACATATAAAAGGTTTAACGGCCGAAAATCAAACCATGTTCACCTTCAAAGCAGAATCCCCTTTGCCCCTTCCCTCTCTCGGCCTACTGGAACTTTTTTGTCCCCAATTGATTAGAGTCTGAAATTGTTCTATGATGTCTCAAATAGTTGCCCTCAACTTCAATCTTGACACGCATTTTTTTTCCTGTTCAACAAGTTATGCTAGTTGAAATCAGTCACGATCTGAATACCGAATTCTTTGTGTTGAGGTTTCGAGATTCCACACAAAACCATCCGCAGCGAGGGCTAACTTCGAAAGGGAACATTTGACTTGTCCAAACACGAATCGTATCAAAATGTTGTAATCGGTCTCTTTTGCGAGGGCAAATGCCGGCTTCCCATTGTTTTATGGCGAAATGTTGGGCGACCATGGGCTGAATATTTACTTTGGATCGACGCAAAATCGACGAAACTAAAGTATGTGGTTACTTAGCAACACGTCTGAACGTAATCAAAATAGCTCAATTGAGGTTCCACTCAAAAACCGAAACTCAAATTGAATCGGGACATTCAACTTTGTCTTCAAAGTCAGATCTAATCTCTAATGCTATGTAATTGTTATGATCGCTATTATATCCAAATATTATCAATGCCTTCGGAAAACCAATAAAACAACCAAGAATGTCATTTTTCGACCAAAACAGATCTTTTTAGACATTATAGCAAACGGAAGCCTCTCAATGAGAGTCCAGTAAGATAATATTGATTTTTAAGCACCTATCTGCACTCTTGGTCAAAACAACAACCATTTTTTTGTCAACATAATGGTGTTATTTGGTAAATTAGACCAACTCTAAGTGGAACATTTCGACTAGGTTAATTCCTCATGAAAGAAATGCAGGCCTCGTGTAACCCCTAGTCCTCTACAGAGGAGCCGAAAAAATGAAAAAAAGAGGAGCTTTTGAGACATATATTGAAACTTTATGCCAGTCACAATACACAATACAAGAGCTATAAACTAAAACAGAGTTCATTCTATTTTTCCATTATCTTCATACAAGACACATAACTATCGGCACCCTGTATTTTTTGGCACCCCCACTCCAACCATGGACTTCTAGAGATATGGACTGAAAAAGGATTCGATAATTCGTACCTCCCTCACCTTTCACTTCTGCCAACTTCAACATTTCATAGAACCACGACATTTTCTCGAATTGATGAACTTGGGCAAATTAGGCCAAAAATAATACTCAGGAGATGTGGTCAAGTTTATGAGGTAATCATTTCATAAAATTTGAATTTTCGGCCTTCTCTTAATCAATTACAAAAGCCTTTGACATTAGCTCTCTCTGAAACGAACCGTCCTAACAGGAAATGAGGTAAGAGGACTTGCCTTGGATTGAGGGGATCTAAGGTTCTTGTCTTATTTCTACAATTCAAAAAGTGGTTTAGAACTCCTCCAACCATGGATGTGATTTGAGGTAAAGCTCGATCACAGTCCATGTACCTAGAAATTCGCGTTCCAACGCATTCAAGTGGCATGATGGCCATCCATTTTGGGAGCCGGACCAAAGGTAATTCAGTAGCTTTGATTAATTGACCGAATCATAGTTTCCAAAATTATCTTGTGGTGTCCTTGTCAATATGTCTCCGTATGGTGTTCGAATCATCGTAATTTTTCGGGAATACGTTTGAACTCGATGGTCTTGAAGATACTCCCCCAAAATGAAAAAGCAATCATCTCATCTTTTAAGCTCTTTTAGATTTGATCGATGGTCATCTTGTCGTGCTTGAGAGCACGAAACCTTAGATGAAAACGTCAAAGGGTTTTTGTAGATTATCTCACTAACAAAAAAGATGTAAATTAAAAAAAACGCATGAGCTTCTTGGGTAAATGGTAAGCTATTGTTCACTTCAAATTTCGTCAAAGCAATGGGGAGTTTTGCCCTAGCATTTTGGCCTAGTTAAAAAAGTATGTGACTTTTGTTCGAAAATACAAAAATGATTTTTTTTCAAAACCTCATAGTTTCTACCTTACATTCAATCTAAGTGAATTTTGTTTCAATTCGAGCCCTGTGGGATAGCTGGAAGCTCCCTCAGATATTTGACTTTGAACTATTTCATTTGCCGAGGATTCCGACAGAAAATAAGTTTTCCGTTTAACCGCCAGCGGATAGAAATATGCTTTCTTTGGGCCCCGTTAAAGAATGTTGGAGCCAACTTTGCCTCCAATGAGCCACGTTGATTACCATCATCATCATCAATGTGTTGCCTACTGGCACTCGTCGCGTTCAAGAAAAGATCTCATTTTCTTGCTCGATCAACCATTTTATGGGAGGAGACATTAGAGGAATTTCGAAAAGTTCTACACTTTTCCTCTTCATTCTTGCCAGAGTAACCCGCCAACTTACAGCTGGCCCCGTTTTCTCACTCACGAAGAAGTTCCATTCATTATTCTTGAGATTTGAACTATTTCGGGAACACGATGTTAGTGACGTGCATTCATATCTAAGGAAAAAGAATCCATCTGAGTAATGATATTTCCCTCAGTGATTGCGCCTGGATTCGCTCGTGTCTGACAAGTTTCATCCGAGCTTTTTCCAAAATTAACCGTTTGATTTGTCACTCTCCAGTGTCCCATGGATCCGTTGCGGATCCAACTACACGG
>NC_081441.1:9069231-9073295 GCF_007210705.1 Tigriopus californicus | reverse complement strand
TGAATCTGGTGGCTCCATCGACCACTAGCCTTCATTAGTATGCATCACAAGGCACAAAAGCTTGGAACGCAGACCAAAACGACATCTTTAACAACTCCATTCAAGGGTGGTTTAATGCAACTAGACTCACAATACCACAACCATCGGTGAAAGTTGGGTAACCTGGAACAGTTGAGACTGAGATTGTTCCACTTTTTACGAGATCCGTCTGGAATCCGGGCTGCCGAACTCGGAGGGTAAGTTAGAACAAATGTCAAAAGCACCTGGCATTTTGTGGTATATCTAATGTTTGCCAGGCAAAAAATCTTAAGTACAGTGTAAGATAGCACCGAGGCCAAGTCACATTCATTCAACTTAACGAATGTTTCAGGACCTATCACCAACTACCTTTTGGATGATCATGATCCCCTATCTACTTTGCAAATAGAATTGCTCTTGACTCATACCAACAATTTACTTGTCGAATAAATCGGTCTTTATAAAATGGCTGGGTCGTTCGAATCTATGCTCCACTACCAAAGTGCCACACTCACTTCACCTTCATAGTCCATGTGGGCAAAACCGAGTTTCAGAGGCGTAACGCCCAGTCAGAGAGTACAAAGCACGCTTTCTACCCGTCATGCCGCAACCGAGACATTGGCAACCGCACGAGGAACCCTGACTTACGTGAAAGAGCTAGTTACAAGAAATCTAAACACCTCCAGGGATAACACCACATTCTTATGGGCGTTCCTTGAGGAGGCAGATTAAAAGGCCTATAATGCAACCAAACCGGCCATTCCGGATGATGTAACCTCCATAATAGCCGAGACAGAAGATGCGATTTCAGACATTCAAACCCAAACGGTAGCCTCCACAAGAGCCCTCCGTCGTCGACTGGCCTTGGCCATAACGACATCATGCAACTTTGGATCTTTTGAGCGACGATTGACCTTGAAACTTAGTGTTGAGATGAAACTGTGGCGAGCATGTGCTCGCTTATAAGTGTTCTCTGTGATATGTATAGATAGCTAGGAACTCTTGGTAATAAAGCAGTCAACTACCACCTCTTGACTTGTTCACGTGGTGGACCTTGGGTCCGCCATATTGGTGACCCCGACTTTCAGCATGGATGCAGGCCTAGTCGCCGCATCTCGACTAGTCGCCGCATCTTTATCCAGTCGCCTCATCTCTATCTAGTCGCCGGATCTCGGCCTGGTCACCGCAGTGTTCTCTGTGATATGTATAAATAGCTAGGAACTCTTGGTAATAAAGAGGTCAACTACCATCTCTTGACTCATTCACATGGTGGACCTTGATCTCCATGGAGGCATCAGCACAGGAAATGTGCGACTGAATCAAACTTGTTATGAATTAGCCCAGAACCTAGCGCGTGGGGACACTGGATTTGGTTGATCTGAAGAGGATTTTCCGCTCCGAACTTTCATAGAGGGCAAGTCATTGTTGCGATGGAAACAACTGTGGACCAACCGACTGTATTAGGGCGTTGAATGCTCACTTTCGAAACATAAAAAGCTCTCGCCACCCGATGGCTTGAGGTTTTCAGAATGAGGTAGGGGTCAAGGTCGATCATTGCTAAGGAGCTATGTCTTCGTGTCCCTTGCCGGCTTAGACAGTTTTCCTTCCGAGGGAGGGATTCGAGTCCACGCCCTCTGGGGAACATACTCGTGCCTCTATCGGGTCCAATCGACCGAACGGCTACCATTGTTCAAAGACTGCACTTTCGTCAGATTGTCGGGCTTTAACAATGCTTTTCTACGGGACTCGCTGGGCAAGACAGATGCACACGTGGCGGCCTTGAGCAATATTGACACGTCACCCTAAAGAGAGGCCAAAACTTATCGTGACCACTCTGGCCAGTACCTGTCAAGGTTGCAAACACCCCCAGACCTATCATCTAGTGCAACTTGAAATGATGCATCTGGAAATTTAAAGGAGCTGCCAAGAGAGCCAAGCTTGACCAAAGTAAGTTAGATAAATCGTCTGGCCACACCTCACGCTGTCCCTTTTGATTTCAACAAACCGTCCATGGAATTAACCAATGAACTCGAACGGCTGGTTCCTTGATGCGTTAGAATGGTGTGCACCAGTTCATTATGTGCTTAAGCCTAATGGAAAGGTCAGATTTTCCGCCACGGTGAAAATGCCCGCCATTTTTTGGTCTATTCTCACATCCCCTAGTTACTTACTTTACCCTGGGAGAATGTTGAGTAGGTAAAAAAGGTCTCGGGGGTGAGGTGAATGAATCAGGCGACCAATCGTTCTTTTGCCGGTAGCAACAAGCATTAGGGGGCATTTGTGGGAAATGGGGTTTTGGGTGGGTATATTTTTTTGTTAAACATTGTAACATATTAAGTTGGAAGAACAGGTGGTTTTTAAAAATGGAGCAGGGGAGAGTAAGTGAGCAGAGAAATGTTATTGAAAATGGAGCAGGGGAGAGTAAGTGAGTAGAGAAGTGGGTAAGTAAATGACAAGAGGAACAAGTATATATACTCGATGCCCAACGAGAGACTGTAGAAGACAAACCGGTTTGAAGAGTCAAAGAATTTGAGGTAGAAATTTTTGACCCATTGTTAATTGACGCTAATTAGAACCAGGAAGTAAGGAGAGAAAGTGAAGTATCAATTTGGATGAACAGATGAAAGTTTAATTGACACAATCAAAGGTTAATGGCTAGAGGGAAAATTCATTGCAACTCTTACAAATTTGCCTACAAAGTTAAATTTTTCATGTAAAAAGTGCAATTAGATTTATTAAATAATGAGCCGCAAAAGATCAATAGTTTTACCACGTTATGGCTTACTTGATACGAAATTGAAATGATATTTGTCGAGCAAAACCATTTTGTTCGGGCATATTAACGTTTGCGGAAGGTTGAGATATGTCAGACATTTGCTGTGAAGATATAACAGATGAGGCTGACGAGCTATTCATACAAATCTGAACATTGACCTGCACCCCAGAAATTTGCCTGGAAACATAGTTTACCCCAAATTGAGAAGGTTCATTTGTTGGTGGAGCATGTGATGGTGGATTATTTGATGGGGGAGCAATTGATGGGGGAGCATTTGATGATGGAGCATTTGATGGTGGAGCATCTGATAGTGGAGCATTTGATGGTGGAACACATATCTTATTTTCAATAGCGTAAGCATTTTCATTTGGAACTTGGAGCAATGTTTCTGAAGAATTCTGGTTCATTGGATTTTCAGGAACACATACTGCAAAAGAAAAACATTCAATTAGTACAAATTAGTGACTATTATTTAAATATACTTACCTTTATGCCCCGAAATTTGTCCCGTGATGAAATTAGCCATTCTCTTCCGTGAGGGCTTTGAATTATCCAAATATTCTTGTGCCATCTTTGGAATGCGCCACCCAAAATGACTAGACATTTGACATCCACTGACCTGGTTATTTGCAGCAAATGCTACTGCTGTGCATCTAAACAGTCATTTTTTTAGCGATAATATAACCTAGTTACATAAATTTGACTTACCTGAAGCAATGTCCGGTATAAATTTCGGGAGATTTGAGCTGCAGCCATCCAGCAACGGCTTTGCCAGTATCCGCCAATGTGTTTTGCCAATCGGTATTTGAGTAAATTTGTCACATCCTTTAAGCCCAGTAAAGAATACGGCATATATTTTTCTTACTGGCAAACATTCATTTAAGCGCGACAAGTAACGTCTTAAGATGCTCCCAAAACATGGATCTCCCCCATCGATACGAAAGGGAATTAAGAATCTGGAAGCACAAACCACATTATGTAGATTAAAATGGCCAACTGATTTTTACAACCTGCTAAATCTTTTGCCCATAAAGGTATGCATTTTTGCCTCGTTTGGAACCGTAATTATTGGCTGAAATTTTTGTGGCTTATCCGCTTCACTGTTTGTCCACTTGACCCTTCCAAGCACCAATTAAATTCTGCGTCAACCAAAACTCTCAACTCAGATTGATTGAGGCATAAGGCAAAGCGGTCAAGCCACAAAGGGGATAAGCCACGAAAATATCTGCAATCCTCCACAAAACAGGCATATGTTGAAAATTGCGTTTTC
>NC_081441.1:9064249-9068231 GCF_007210705.1 Tigriopus californicus | reverse complement strand
ATCTTGAATAGTTATCGAACTTCAATCCTTGGTTGAGATGAGGTAAGGAATTGGCTGAGGATAATTGGGCAAAGTTTGTCTGGGTCAGGATCCAGCTGAGCTCCTCAGGATAATCCTCTATTTTGATGATGGCATTGAAATTCCAAATACATGGAGAACACGTTTTGGTCATGGGACGGTATTGAATGCCGCTGAGGGGATAGTCGGCCACGAATTGCAAGAAGTCGGTGAAGGTTAGGTTTCGGCTTGGACATCCATTGGGTTGATACCCGTCCAATCTAAATGAGGAGGAACAGACAACGGTATAGTAGAGCATTGATTAGATTTATAATTGGGATCTGAATAAATAAGACTCCTTATGGGATAATTAATACAGGTGTAGCAAAAATTGACAAAATACTTTTTGAAATATTTTGCAAAGAAACGAAGACAATTATAAGCTCTCCGTCCAAAGCCAAAATACCGTAAGCTTGAGAACATGTCTTCAGTTCGATGTTCGATAAAAGAGGCTACTGGATCAACAACTAAGAGATTCCCTACGAATATTTGAGGGGAGCAAATTGAACAATGAAGGAGGCCAAGGGACAAAGAACAGAGGTGGACTTCTTTGTTCTAACTAGTATGCGCGATATGTATGCCTATTGCCATGAAAAAGTAGGTGATAATCGTTTGCTATATGTGTAAGATCAAACTAGAGCTGATTGACAAATGCACCATTACGAGAAGTGATATCAAATCGTCAGGTCTTTAACCTTAAAATTTCAAATGAATATTAGGATGTTAGAAACATTAATAACATCTTTCAAGTACATTTTCGATTTTTTTGGGGGTTCAAATGCCTTATGGGCACCAATATAGTAATTTGAGATATGGAATACAAAGAATGTCATTTCGATATACTTGTCTAAAGTCTTTTTACCAATGAAAATTTGTCACTAGAAACATTTCCAATTCAACAAA
This sequence comes from Tigriopus californicus, assembly GCF_007210705.1. Taxonomy (NCBI): domain Eukaryota; kingdom Metazoa; phylum Arthropoda; class Copepoda; order Harpacticoida; family Harpacticidae; genus Tigriopus; species Tigriopus californicus. Next base: position 9,067,271 of record NC_081441.1, on the reverse strand, counting down.
CTTTCTATTAGAGAGTTTTGGGTATCGCTGTGGCTTTCAGTTTGGGCCACCAGAGAGGCCCTAAAGCAATTGCTTTGTTGATCACGAGATATTCAGAGATGGGCATCGTCAATTATTCTTCGATCAGCTATTTGAAAAGCTATCATTCTCAGTGATTGCCTTGTCTCTCTCGAGCAAAAGCTTAGAAATTGAAACATTATTTGTTGATCATAATTTGGCCCAAAAAACTGAGATCGTTATGTATCTGTCTTACTTCTTCGTGTGGGTCAATTTGGCGTATTCCGCGTAGATTTCCAGGGTTGGTGAATCGCACGGGTTTGACGCCATGAGCGAGTACAAAGACACTAAACGGTCCATCGGTTGTCTCACCACCATGAATGAAAAGTAGTCCCTTAACAAAGAGAACTTGCGTTTGGACACAAACATGAGCAACTCCCTGAAATCAGTCAAAGTTCCAAGTTGATGGGTCATATTTTATTTCGGACTTGCTGACGTTACCTTTGCAAAAAATGCGAGCTCAAGAGCTTGCCGATGTGTGATCTATTTTCTCTGAGGTTGGCAAACAAACTGAACCAAGAGGTGGAGGATGCTGTGGCTATTGGACAATATAATACTTGGCTTGCATCATCCACGAATAAAAAACGTCGGCTTTGATGGAATGCTTTTTGATTTTGGACATTATTAGCCCAGAATGAAATCCCATCGGAATCTAATCCACCTATATTTTGACACTTTTCTTGAACCCGTCTTTGTCGGGCTTGAAATCGTGCCTAGGATAAGTTGACAATTAATGTTTTTTCAGACCTTCCTTTTCGTCAAAAAAAGTGCAAGTGTAACTTTTAACAATTTTTTTGTGACCAATATTTGAATCATCCGGACAAAGTTAAAAAAATATACAAGTACGGTCCAATTTAGTGTAGCTAGCTGAACGAAAAATTGCCCTGATCATATTCATTAAATTTGTCAAACATCCTGACGACGTATAATGCAATGCATTCTTTGTAAAACTTCGATGCTCGTACGGCAAATGGCAATCGACCAGAAAGTTCCGACCATCTACTTTCGGCAAATATCCCTGTTCTTAGAAAAATCGATCAAAGCGAGTCTTCTTTGTTATTGGTAATCAAAATCATTTGCTTCGACCGACCTCATAAAAATGTTAAAAATTTCAATAGTCCAGTTTAGAACTGTCCTCTTCTGCCTAAAATATGTGCTAAATTAAAATCGGATGAATGGAAATAAGCAAAGGAAATAAGAACATTTTTGAAATCAACATTACAGACAAATGCCCACTTTATTGACTCAAGCAGCGTCAAGTTTCATTACTTCACATTTTGATTGCGTTTTTACGCTTAAGTTAAGTTAGATTTAGATGCGTGTATCACGTCAGTAATTAGAATAAAGCATGAAACATATGTTACATGGAAAAAGATCTGTTTTGGAACATGAATGAATAGCGATTACTTGGACCGTCTCTTTTGATGATCGTTGAAAAAAAGAACTACTTTTTAGGACTTAATATAACAAAAATGCTATGCGTATATTAGTTCCTTAGAATGAAAAGTGTTATCTATAATATCAAAACCATGGGTTCCAATATATTCAAACTCTTACTGAATATTACAGTTATCTATCTGAAATGAACACTTACCTCTAGAGAGTTAGCTGGAACTTGCAACTCTTCTTTAGGTTCAACCCAATGATTTGCGGTCCTAATATTGGTCATAGGTATGTGCAGAATACGGCCAATGTTGAATTGTTTGTAAACTTGTTGAGGCATGGGATTGGACGGTAGGGCGTGATGAAGCAGGATGATCAATGTGACAAAGCCATAGGAAGAAAGCACAAACATGAAAAGAAGACAACTCAGGAACTTCATTGGTCCAATGGGCTCAGAGGTTGGGGGAAGATTGGATCGAACTGACTGGCTTGACACCTCAACAATCAATACCATTAGTGCTTATGTTAGATGCTTTAAATCCTGTTCAGGTGATTTGTGTTCCCAAGGTAATCCTTAATGAGCATTTGTTCGGAGGAGAGTGAGGTTGTGAGCACAAGGCCAAATATTTAGTTTGTAGTACGCATATGTTCAAAAACTCGCTAAAGATCGACATTACTGGATGATAAAAAAATACCCCTATTTAATTGATAATCCTTTGTTCTACCTTTTCTGAAATAAAGGTGAGGTTCCTTTCTTTCTCTGCAAGGAACTACATCAGCAAGACGGGTTATTGGAGGCCAAAGAACTTGGATGGGCTCAGGCAAGACTTCCTAAATGGTTTAACAGTGAATATTGTCTAACATGACTGATCAAAGATTTGTTAAAACCTTACTATCCTTGGCCCGACATCCCTTTAGAATATTGGCGGTCACGGACGGGAACTGACAAGAGACTTGAGCAATTTGGACCACCCGCTTATAACAAAAATAACCAAGGCTTTCATCAATTACCTCACCCCACCTGTACGTATACAGTGCCCTATATCAAATATTAAAGTGGAAGACTAGGGCCAGGGAGCACTTCTCTAATTAAGGCCAAGGTCTCGATGGTGGGGATGGGTTCCCCGGCGTCCAACAAAGTACCAAGACGTTCCGTTTTGCCTTCATGACAACTCAAAAAAATCGGCGACAACTTGTTGGCTACCTTGGCATGAGTTGGCAACGATTTTCATGGGAAGGCAAACTTTAGTTGATAGTTACTTTTTATAATTTTTATAATTTTGACAATCCCATTTTTCCACAAGGGGTGCATGCCTATATGTTAGGAATGATTTGCACATTAGTCATGTGCAAATGTCGAATGGATAAGTAGAGGTCTTAATTCGTTACATCCGAGGGCTTGATCTGTCTATTGTAACAATGTATAGATCCCCCTCTTGTTCAGTAAGCTCATTCATGTCAGCTCTCCAATTCACTGGAAATGAGTTGGATAAGGCAGTGTGCTCGAGAGTTTTCTTTGTAGGGGACTTTAATTTTCCGGCTAGCTTTGTAGAGTGGGAGGCTAGTCCCGATGGGTATGTTC
>NC_081441.1:9044406-9064198 GCF_007210705.1 Tigriopus californicus | reverse complement strand
AAAAAGGCTGAAGAGCACTTCGAATCCAGTAGTTGTGGGTAGTCTCCAAAAAAAGTTGGACGTATTTCAGGGAAAGATTAAGGCCTCCATCGAACATGACCAATTACAAACTGAGTGTAAGGTGGTTCGGGAGGTCAGGTCGAATCCGAAGGCTTTTTTTCTCTTATGCAAACTCTAAGAGAAAAATGAAACACCCTGTTGGGCCTTTGAGGTTGATGGGGAAGATGTGGCTGGACAATCGGTTTGTACAGAGTTAGCATCGTGAAACTGTCTCTGGACTTAAACGTACGATATATCCGACCACATGTTTGAAAAGCTTTCCAACTTTCAACTGGATGATATGGTCATCGAACTTTCCATCATTTTGGAGGACTACACCTAAATCCTTCATGGATGAGACCTGCTGAATGCCCCTACCTTCATCATCTAATAGTGGAGTGTCTAATGACGTCGACCCAAAGGTCATTGAGCGGAATTTCATTCCATTCAGTGTCATATTACTCGCAGCCACCCAGGAGTAGATTTGGTCTAGGACCCCTACCAAACAACCGGAATTCTGACCATTCTTGCCAACTACCAATTTTGAATCATCAGCATAGGAAGAGATACTGACATTACTACTACCAAGCTTCTGAAGCGGAGCAATGAAGATAATGAAAAGGAGAAGACCCAAAAAGGAGCCCTGAGGGACACCAGCTTGACATTATGTATGTCACTAAGGGATCCCTCAACCTTAAGCAATTGCTTCCGACCAGAAATGAAACTTCTTAACCAATTGAGTACCTTGCCTTGGATTCCAATCTCATGGAGCCTGTTAACTAAAAGACCATGATCTACCTTGCCAACGGCCTTGGCAAAGTCGAGATAAACTACATCAACTGATTCATGGCTCTTTAGTCCCTCAATAACCTGCTCTATATGTTCAATCAGTTGGGTAAACATGCTAAAATGTGCTCGGCACCCATGCTGGCTAGGAGGAAGAACTTCATGAATATCAAGAAATTCAACAAGTTTGAACTTCATGATCTTCTCAAATACCTTTGCAATATTCGAAGTGAGAGAAATTGACCTAAAGTTACTGGGGAGCGACTTATCTCCCTCTTTAAAAATTGGAACAACATGAGCTAACTTTAGTGAAAATGGAAACTTGCCCTGATCCAAGATGCAACGCATCAAGTGCGAGAGGAAAACAGGAGCAATAACAAGTGAGCATTTCATCAGAGACTGAGATGTCACACCATCAGGGCCAGGAGAGCTCGAGAGTCTCAGGTCCGTGATGGCCTCTAAAGCATCTTGATCTATGACTATAAGATCATCTAAACGCCCAACTTCTAAACTTCACTGGAGTGTGATCGAGTTAGAATTTTGCCACCGCAATCGATCTGAGTCAGGGTTGCTATTGGCTTAGACTTTTTTGAGTCAAAATGACAACAATTGCGCTTAAAAAATTTGTATCGTATTCAATAACCATTTTGATGACGATGACATGAACTGTGCTAGTTGTGTCTAGGCCTTGGATGCTGCCAGTGGTTATGGATACTGTTATCAATTCAATCAAACCATCAAATTGTATAAATATCAATATTCGAGGAACATTTTGCATCTCAGCCAATGCTATACCAATTTCCTTCTTACCAAAGGACGCATGAAAAACTTATCCAAAGCCTATGATCTTTCTTTTCTTTGACATCTTTTTAAATCAAGTTCGGCCACTCTAACCCCAGGCGGCCATTTTTGACCACCGTCCAGCAATTACTGCCATTTTTTGCCACTTTCTGCCATTTTGTGGCAAAAATTCAATCAATCTCGATTTTTCCTATCGTTGTACCAGAGACGTCCACCAGCCACACTGAAGCGAAGTGACCTTTGCCTGAGGCATTTGAAGCATGCAGACCATGCAGTGTACTTAGCTGGACAATGACATCAAGACCAAGTGAATGGCTTGGTAGATGTTGTTATTCAATTTTGCGTCTTGTATACATAGGAAATGATAATAATAAAGGAAACATAGAAAAGAAAAAGAAATGTGATTGAGGGTTTTCCCGGGGGTCCCGTCCTTAAACCATGGCTTACCTAAGGGACACCTACAATTTTTTTGTTTTAACCCGTCTCGAGCTTACAAATTTGGAAGCCCCGTCCCACACTCTGTTGGTAGAACGTTTAATTTCAAAGCATCATTAGTTAGACTGCCCTGCTAATTACAAAAAACAAATTTTTTGTCCTCGAAGTGTTAGAGTATCTGTTTATGATTAGGCCTGTGAGGTGTAAGGTCCATTGTTTTTATGGCAAATTGAAATTTATTTTAGTTTTCATAACGGGAATTATTACTTTCAAGTAAATGCATGATTTGGATCAAAGAGAATGGAGTTTAATTGAGGTGGAACCTCAATTTACTGAGTTTGGCAGCGAATTGATCTAGTAGTAGTGTCTAGTACTTCATGGTGCCCCACAGAAAAATAGCTAGAGAATGGTTAAGTGGGGGAATGAGGGTGTAAAGATGATTCCATGATGTTTGGCAAAGACATTTTTTTCTTCTCTGTGCGTCAAGTAAGCCAAAACGTCGAGCTCGCCTTTATTGCTCATTGCACATCTTACTTCACTTTGAATAGTTTTACTATGAGCCCCTTGAAGATCCCACGACACACGTTAAAAATGTTCATGGCTTGCCTAAACCTTTCATTTTTTTCTATGTCGTATCGTATTCAGATCCATTCCAAAATTCAAGGAGACGTTCAAGCGATATAGGAAGAAGGTTAATGAGTTAATAAATCAAATACGCCATGGTCCAAAAAAGACGAAGAAAATGAAAATAACAATACGTACTTGTTTCATATCAATTTGTGATCTGAGAAGTTTCAAAGCCAATTTTGGTATTTGGAAAAACAAGAAAAAAACTGGTGTTATTGAATAGATTCTAAAAGACTGACATAACCAAGAGTCGCAAATAAACGTTATTATTAAAAGTTCGTTACCGAATATCTTCAAACGAAATTAAAAGAAAAACTAAAATGTCAAACCCATATTCATGTACATGCAAAAACATCCCAAAAGCACAGGGTAGATTTTGTTCAAATAAGAAAATGTCATCAAAAATCTCAATAGCATACTTCAAACAAATCTAAGATAGCTTTGTAAGTATCGTGATCCCTCTTAAAACCCAGATGAACTAACATTCCGATAGCCTGTTTGAGCAACACTAAGCTTTCAAAAAGTGAGTATATCAAGTTTATCGATAACTCGGTGCTTGCATTTGAGCCCACGAAACGCTAGTCGCACACTCAAATCAAGGCGTTCTGCCAAGATTTGTGGACGGCTTTCGCTCCCATGCCCCTCTTTATTACCTATACATAGGTTACCTATTCTTTCCGGCCTCACAGACCGTTTGTTGTGCATGTACCCCATCGACTTTCCCCGTTTGCGGTTCGTGCTGCGCTTGTTTTCCTCTTAGTATGTCCAGATCTTGAGGAGATGAACCTGGGACAGTGGTGGTACCCAAAATGGTTGGGCTTCGTCCTCCTCGTGGCCAGTCAGTTCCCGTTTAACGCGGGGATTGACAATGGCAAGCGACCGCCAATCACGGAGGTCACGGCGGATAAGTTGGCTGACTTGGTTGAGGATTCCGAGTACCTGGCCGTTCTATTCTACGATCCAGCCAAGTTGGGGAATGTGAATCAAGTGGTCCATCAATTGGAACAAGTCACTTTAGAGGGCAAGTACGAGACACCCATCGTCAAAATCGGAGACGAGGATGAGTTCCATTTGTATGGCATTAAAACCCGCCATGAATTGCCCGTACTTCTCTTGTTCGACGATGGTGTTCCTGAGAGATATCGGGGACAGTCCTTCAATCACAAGGATGTGGAGCTGTGGATCACGGACGAGGTCAAGAGCGACGATATTGATGTGGTGGAACTGGACGTTCTGTGGAGCGTGGCAAAACTCTCGGAAGCCGTTTTAGCCATATTTTATGAGGAAGACAACTCAGTTTTAGCGGGTGAGGAAGACGAGATCCAGCACTTTTGCGAGCAATACGATATCGCTTTGGCCAAGGTCGAAGGGAAGGCTCAAGCAGCGTCTTTTGGCTTCAAAGATCTCCCAGCCATCTCGTATTTTGAAAATGGCGTTCCCTCTATCTATGAGGATTCTATGGAAGATATGGAGACTCTTTTGGAGTGGATTGAGGAGCAAAGGACCTCGGCCACGATTGAAACCGTCTCGGAGCAAATTCTCATCCGATTGGTGAATGAAACTGAATATCTGGCCGTGTTCTTCACGGGTCCTTGCGACGAAAAGGCTCTCACAAATAAGGAATGCGAAACAGTCCTGGCTGAGTTAGAGAACATTGACGATGAGCTAGACGAATTTGGGATCCCTTTGGTCACGACCCAGGGGATTAAATATGCGGGCACTCAGCTGGGCGTAAGAAAGATCCCTGCTTTGGGACTGTTTCGTAACGGACAATTTCTCCTTCATGAAGGAACTTTGGACAACGAAAGGGATCTTTTGAGTTGGTTGATCGATGAAGAGACCATCGAGTTACCGGGTCAAATCGAAATTGTTGGACCTCAAATGCTCAAGAGACTGATTCGAGAAGAGGACCACGTGGCTGTGTTATTCTATGATAATAAATCTGACAACCGGAAAACTGCCAATATTCTCCAAGGATTGGAGACAATTGACGATGATCTGGACGGGGATGGTATCGAATTGGTCAAGTGCACCAATACCAAGATGTTAGCCACCACATTTGGCTTGTTCAATCCTCTCCCTGCCTTGATCCTTTTTGACCATCAGGTTCCAATAGTGTTCCCTAAAGACGGGGACCTTCTCGATGAATCTGATGTTCTCATCTGGATCCGGGAAATGAAAGAGAATGAAGAGATTCCCTTGATTGAACTACCAGCCCTGGAAAAATTGGCAGTCAACGTGGAACATCTCGTAGTGGTGTTCCATGACCCAAACAAGCAAAAGCAACAGCAGTTCATTGAAGACATGGAGAATGTGGACGAGGCTGCGGCAAGCTTAGAAATGATGATGGTCAAAGTTGACGTGATTGAAGCCGGCAAACGATTCGGCATCGACGTCTCACCAGCCGTGGTCTATTTCGAAAAGAACGTTCCCAGTTTGTACGATGATGACTTTCACCCTGAAACACTACTTCATTGGCTTCAGGAACAATTAATCGAGGCTCGGATCAAGAAGATTACACTCAAGATGCTTGATGATCTTATCAAACAAGAGGAATACATTGCTGTTTTGTTCTTGTCCAATCATGACACTCCAGATCATTGCGAGGAGCTGGAAAATGATTTGGACACGATCGACGAGGAGTTGGAAAAGCTCGGGATAATCTTTGTCCAAATTGAAGACCAATCGTTTCCACAAAAGATCAAAGCCCCAGAAGATGAACACTTGGTGGTCTTTTATAGAAACGGTCAAAAAATTCTTTTTGAAGGCAATATTGAGTATGAAATGGCAGTCCTCAAGTTTCTGACCGACCTGAATCATATCTTGCTACCTGATCAAATTGAAGAGGTGGGTTTGGCCTTGATGGAACACATGACCGAAGAACGTGAACATGTGTTCGTGTTCCTATATACCAAAGGAGATGGAAGGGCAATTAAAGTCCTTAAGAAGTTAACTGCAATCAACGATAACTTGGAGAATGACGGAGTGCTTTTAATCAAAAGCTCAGAGGATGGAATTGCTGAAGATTATGGATTGGGATACATTCCAAGATTAGTCTATTTTGAACGGAAGATCCCCGAGCCTTACGTAGGTGATCTCATGAACGAAGGCCAAATTCTGAAATGGATTTCAGACGAGTTGAAAAAAGACGAGATCAAATCGGTGACAAGGAACATCCTTGAAGGCTTATTGGACAAGTTTGATCACATCGGAGTGCTTTTTGTCGATGACGAGGACAAAGAAGAATTCAAGATTATTCAAGACCTGGAGAAGTATCATAATGAATTCACGGACGCGGGGCTGACTCTCGTTCAAGTGGATGATCCCGATTTCGAGCAAGAAATGGGACTGACCGACCTCCCAGCATTGGTTCATTTCAAGGAAAATATACCGTGTCTTTACTACGGCGAAGAGTCCAAGGAGTCCATTTTTGAATGGATGACCTTTATGGCTGAGGAGAACGTGATTGAAAATGTCACCACAGAAATCCTGGCCAAACTGAAAGAAGACGAGGAGTACCTTGGAATTTTTTTCAGCGGTCCATGCCACTCTGAGGACTGTCAAGAGGTTGTCCAAAACCTGGAGGAGATTGACGATGACCTTGAAGCCATCGGGATTAGCTTTGTGCGCATGCAAAATACCGAATATGCTCAAAGCACATTGGAAATTGAGAAGTTCCCAGCCTTGGGATTGTTTCGTAATGGGGCCTTTCTTAAGTATCGAGGCAGCCTTAGTGAGTCGGAGCCAATCAAAAGATGGTTCGTTAGCCATGGTAACCTCAAGGTCAAAAACCAGATCGAAAAAGTGAACACCAAAATGCTCAAATACTTTTACGAAACGGATGACAAGCTCGTGGTTCTGTTTTACGACGAGAAAGCCCGTGATTCCGACGAAATCATCCAAGTCATGGAGACCATTGACCACAAATTGGACAAACTTGGGATCTCCATGGTTCGGAGTTCAGATCCTGGAACAGAACTCCAATACGGAATCACAGAATTACCCGCCCTTGTTTATATTAAGAGTGGAATTCCTGGCAAGTATAGAGGAGATGTCATGAACGCCAGTGAAGCTTTCAAATGGATCAAAACTGAAGCCAATACGACCAGAATGCATGAGGTGAACGACATTGTCCTCACAAAATTGGTGGAGAAATTTGATCACATAGCAGCTGTCTTCTATGATATGGAGGAAGACCCCACCGTGGAAAATCTTCAGCAGATTGCTCCAGAATGCCAAGAGAATGACATTGCCATCGTGATGATCAAGGACGAAGAGGAAGCCGGTCGATTGGGCTTGGATAATTTGCCAAAACTTGTTTTCTACCATTCCGAAATTCCGTCCGTGATGACGGCCAATATCGACAATCCTGATGACACGTTTGACTTCCTGCAAAGGCACAAATCCGCCTCATTCATCGAAGAAGTGAGTGACAACATGCTTGAAGAGCTCATTGACAAACACCAGTTTGTAGCCGTATTCTTCCGTGGTGATGGTTGTCCCACCGATTCTGAGCACGATAATGATGATGATAATAATGATAATGAAGAAGGTGAAAATGATCCACCTCGATCCTCGAAACAATCCAGAGTCAATTGCGACAAGATACTGGCAGAAATGGAAACTATCGATGACGACTTGGATGATATTGGTATTATCATTGTCACCACGGCGGGATTTGAGGTGGCCAAAGATAATGGTATAAAAATCAGTCGATTAGGTAACAAATTATACCTTTTCGGTAAATTATGTGTCTTTTGCCTTAGGTGTTCGGGAGTTTCCAGCATTAGGCTTATTTAGAAATGGCCATTTCATCCAATTTGAAGGCAATCAAGAGAACGAGAAGCATATCTTGAAATGGTTGACCGACGAAGATACACTAAAAATCATTGGTGTCATTGACGAAGTAAGTGTCTTGGAAACGTACATAGAATGCATCAATGCAATGAAACGACACTTACCTTATAGGTAAACATTCCAATGTTGGAAAACATCTTGGTGGAACAGAACGACGCTTTTGTGTTTTTCTACAATAACTTAGACGCTGAAGCCCATGTCATCCTGGAAGAGTTGGAACAAATCGATGAGAAACTCGACAAGCAAGACCTGACAATGGTGAAGATTGCAGACCCTGAAGCAAAAGACACATATGGGATTGAGGCCTTCCCTTCTTTAGTCTATTTTGAAGAAGGGGTGCCCGTGGTCTATGAGGGTGATCTGTTCAATGACAATACCGTCATGAAGTGGATGAAGGCCATCTTAAAACAAGAGGAAATCAAGAACGTCACCACTTTGGTACTGAGGAAGCTCATCGAACGAGATCGAACAATGGCGGTTCTATTCTTTGACGAAGAGGGAGAGATGGATGGGAAAGTATTGGCAGAATTGGAAAAAATTGACGACGACAGCTCCAGATTTGGAATCAGCTTTGTCAAGGTGGCTGATAAGGAGGAGGCGAGCTATTATGGCATTCAAGATAGACCTGGATTATTGTATTTTGAAAATAAGATCCCTTCCATTTACGATGGGGATCTCTTGAATGAAGACAGTCTGCTGGAATGGTTGATTGAGCAAAAAACCACCGATACCATTGAAGAGGTAACCGATACCATCCTGGAGAAGCTGGTTTTAGAAGAAGAATTTATAGCCGTGTTTTTCTCGGGACCTTGTGAAGCAGATGATCCTTGTGCACTCATACTGCAAGAGCTGGAAACCATTGATACCATAATTACTGACTTAGGGATCATGCTGGTGACGACCGAAGACAGAAGTTTCGCCCGACAGCAATCTGTTCGAGGATTTCCAGCATTGGGATTGTTCAAGAATGGAGAGTTTGTGGTGTATGAAGGTGATCTATTCGACGAGATGATGATCCTCAGTTGGATCTCGGACAAAGAGACGCTTGACGTTAACGACAAGATAGCAGAGATCAACCAAAACATGTTGGAGCACCTAATCGAGACCGAAACTCACTTGTTGGCTTTCCTCTATAAATCTCACTCCATCCGCGATAATGCCATTGCTCAAAAATTGGAGAAGATACGCGAAAACAAGAGCTTCCAGGAGAAAAGCATCGATCTTGTGAAATGCTCGGACAAAAACGTTGAAAAGGCTTTTGGATTGGGCTCTCTGCCCACCTTGGTTCATTTTAGTCGAGGGATTCCTTTGGTTTATGAGGATGACATTGAGAAGGAAAAAAAAGTCCTGTCATGGATCATGCATACTACACAATTGGATGAAATCGAAGAGGTCACAGCTCCAATTTTGGATGTCTTGGTGGAACAAACGAACAATTTGGCCGTGCTCTTTTTTAACAAATCTGAAGAAGATGATGTTGCATTCATAAAAGACCTGGAAGGTTTTGATGATGAATGCGACTCTCTCAGCATTTCATTAGTCAAGATCAATGATGAAAGTAAAGCCCTCGAGTTTGGGATCGAAGCTACTCCAGCCATAGTTTACTTCGAAAATGGCCTGCCCAGTTTGTGTCCAAATGAGTTCTTGGATATGGCCAACGAAACGTTCTTTTGGCTTCAGGAACAAAAGAAGTTCGCCAAAATCCCGCAAGTCACCGATGTGCTAATGGAGAGAATAGTTCAAGAATCTGAATATGTCGTTGTTCTGTTCTTGGGATTCTGCAAGGAATCTAGTGATGATTGCCAACTTCGTCAAAATTTTGCCCGAGAAGCTCTGGAAGAGATCACTGAAGAATTGACCGAGATTGGTTATGCCTCTGTAATGAATCTGGAGCGAATGGCTGCTTTTCAAACCCATAACATCACTGAATTTCCAGCCATTGCTCTCTTCAAGAATGGATTGTTTGAAAAATACCCCGGGGACATACAGAACCTCCACGAGATCTTGAGATGGTTATCTAATGTGGAAACCATTGAGATCCTGGGCCAAATTGAACACGTAAACCGAGAGATGCTCAAATACCTGGTGGAAATGGAAGATGATCTGGTGGTTTTCTTTCACGAAGCCTCCGACAAATCGGTTGAAGACATCTTGGAGCGTTTGAAATCAGTGGATGACAATCTTGAAAGTGAACGAGTATCATTTGTGAGATGCTCAGATGTATCAGCATTGGACGATTATTCCCTGACCATGAAACCGTCCATCGCATATTTCAAACGTGGTATTCCATTGGTTTACATTGGAGATCTTCGCAATGATGATTCACTCTTAGGCTGGGTTACCCAAGAACTTCAATCAGAGCACATTGCCGAGGTAAAAGCCAACATTTTGGACTCTCTTTTGGAACGAGTTGAGTTTGCCGCCATTTTGTACTCCAATGGCAAATCTCAAGAAACCACCCAAGTCATTGACACTCTTACTCCTTTAGATGAAGAATGCAAAATGCATGATATCGTAATGGCGCAAATATCCGATCCGGACATCTTCAAAACCCTAGGGATCGAAGAGACGGTGGTTTTAGTGTATTATGAAAACAACATTCCCTTCCTCTATCCAGGATCCTTGTCCGATGTGAAATCCTTGAAAGAATGGTTGATCTACCAACGAAACATGGCTTCCATAGAGGAGGTCACGGATGACATGCTGGAGGAGATCATTCAAGAGAACGAATTTGTAGCCGTCTTATTTCTAGGATTGTGTTCTGACGATGACGAAGGTGAAACAGAGGAATACTGTGACACAGTGGTCGAGAACCTGGAGACTATTGACAGCTCCTTGGACGAATTTGGCATCGTTTTGGTCATGACAAAAGAGATTGAACGAGCTCACGAGCAATGGATATCCAAATTCCCTGCCATAGCATATTACAGAAACGGCGAGTTCATGCGGTACCCGGCGGAAGTGAGCAATGCTCGTGCCGTATTAAGGTGGTTAACTTCCATTAAAACCATGGATTTGGCGGATAGAATCATCGATGTCAATGCGATGACGTTGGATAAGCTTATTGAACGAGAGAGCTCCAGCATGTTTGTGCTCTTTTATGAGGAAAGAGATATCTTAGCTGATCGAATTCTGCGCAAACTCGAAGACATCGATGATGATTTGCCCAACGCGAACTTCTTGAAAACCAATGACGTTGAAGAAATCGCCGCCGAATATAACTTAGAACAACTCCCAATGCTGGCTCATTTTAAAAATGGGATCCAAACAGTCTTTTATGGAGACCTGAAAGAAATGGACTTAGTGAATGTATGGCTTCAGGAATGTCTTTCTCAAAAAATTGATCCCTACGTTGAAGTTACCTAAATTTTGAAACACCAAACGTCGAAAGAATCGATCATTTCTTGTGCATCATCTTTACTTAAGCATGGTGCTTGATATTGTTATGAGTGTGCATTTTGCTTACATGCCAATATCCTGTTTAATAAGATATTTTTAACCTACACATCGAGATTTCCTTGTGAAAGAGCAAAAATATTGAAGAATAGAGAGGGGGAAACGTAGGAAAACGTAGTCTAGAAATAAACGAACCATTTCAGAGAGGCACTTTCTGCGAACTATAATTCCATCGCGATGCCTCTGGTTTGATAGAACCTGGATATGGGTGATATGTGAAGATTATGTGGGCTTAAGCATGCACTCTTCTGAGTAGAAGTGGCACGACTCTGCTTCTCCCTTAACGTTAGAACATTTAGGAGTGTACACAATGTTTTTAGATGGTGTGTAACTGTGTACAGTAAAAAAATAATTTGGCCAAGACTTAAAACGAATAGATTTATGCTTTCTATAAACAAGTTAAAAATCAAAGACTTGAATGAGACCATATGGATATCAAGAGAACCATTTTCAAGCTTCCATCAAAGTAATCAAATCATCCGACATAGGGTGTTAAAAAGTAAGATGATCAACTGTGATCTAAAAAAAGTGGCACGTCCTTGATAGAGGGTATGTTATTGGTACTGATGTAACCAAATTTGCCCGTGACCAAACTTCAAATCCAGTACTGATGAGATTGGTCCCATTTTGCCTTTTTGGGTCAGATCTACTAACGCTTCCGGATCTAAAAAATCAATCAGGGACTAATCTCAGCAGGTTGGATTCCAATTTGCCGGCAATCTACATGCGCAATGCAGCTTGCTTGCATGAGTAGTTACTACCGATGGGGATCAAATTAATAATCATAGGAGTTGCTCTTAGGGCTACCAATTTACATTTTGAATGGCATTTTACATTTCAGGTGGAATTTCCGAAACCCTATAATTAGCGTATTAAAGTAACTCTGATTTTTCTTCCGTCAAACCAGGTTTTTTTCTTTTTTTTCTCGGGTTTCTAACCGATTCTTGGGAATGATTTCCCACCAAGTCATGTATGATAAAAAATTGGTCCGATAATGAGTTCGAATTTGGCGCTCTGAAACATCCCTGAACGTAAGGTTGGTCAGGTATCGATTGCAAAAATCGATCAAGATCGCGCTTAAAACTTAACAAAGGTTTATCTAAATCGTAGAATTATCGGAGAGCTACTGGCAAAAGGTTAAACAGGACAGGGCCTCTGTTCAAGACAAAACCAGCTTTTAGATTTTTCAAGATCTTGTCCATCGAATTCACTCAATGTCGAATGGTACAACTATCGCTATGTGTGTACAACTCCCGGGTTGTGGCAAAGGCCATGGAAGCATTTAAACATGTAGATAATCATATATCGCTCGTATCTTCTTTGAATACTGTATTGTTCCAAGGATTTGAGCCGGTCCCAATAACTTAAATGGCTTATGCCTGCAATATTTCGCGTGAAGCTCCTCTACACTCTTTCAATCTTATTAAGACCTGCTGCGGTCATGGGAACCCAAACGGGGGATTTATACAAAGTTTTAATAGTAAATGAGTTACGGGATTTGAAGGTGCGGCATATCCTATTGCGATGATTTGACTCTCTGTATGAAAGCTCAGGACGAAACGCAACTAAAATCAAGGATAGAGGCTTATAGCAAGCTCGTTTTGGACTACATAGCAATCAATCGAATGAAATCCAACCCTGGAAAGACAGGTCTTTTGGTGATACGAAAGAGGAAAAGTCAAACCGGTCCAATGTGCGTAGAACTCGGTGGTGCTCAGGTGGGAGAGCAAGAAGCTCTCAAAATCCTAGGATTGACGTTCCAATCCAATCTCACTTTCGACAGACATATTGCTTATCTCACGAAGGAAGTGTATCGTACATTGGGTATTCTAAAAATTCTACATAACGAGGTTCCGAGAAGCTCCATGACGGACGTGGTCCATGGTCTGGTCTATGGGAATATCCGTTACTGCTCGGCAATCTATCTACATGTGCGTTTCACTGAACATGACCCACTCAACACCTCTCAAAACCGACTCCAGATTGCTCTTAATGATGTAATGCGCTTCTTATCAGGAGAAACAAGACACGACCATATTAGAATCGAGCAACTCTTCTCCGACAATGGCTTCCATTCATTGAACCAAATGGCAATTCAGAGCTCTTTGGTGGAAGTTTGGAAAATTCTCAATGATCGAACGAAAGGAACAGATAAGTCTTTTCTGCCTGTGGTTGGTCCCCCCATAGCCACTAGAAGTACAGTCCGAGGTGACCTTCGGCCTCCTGCGCGGGGCAATCATTTTTTTTACTAATGCTGTCAGACTGTATAATGCTCTACCCGTTGAATCTCGAACTGATAAAAACATTAGCTCTTTCAAATCCGCCATCAATCAGTCGCTGCTCAGTTATCCCCTGTGATATGTTGTTTCCATTTTCATGCACTAGTCACTAATCCAAGCCTGATATGTGTACCATGTACCAAAGATGACCTCACCTTAAAAGTACTTGTACTTATAAATACAATCAAATCAAATCAAATCCATCCGCATGTCTGAAATGCCTTGCTCACTTTAATTTGCATAATTTCCTCAAACTTACCATCATTCGCAACAACTATCCCTAGATTTTTGACCGAGGCGATCATCTCTATTGGCTTTTGACAATTATCTAACTAGGTCGGTTGTTCGATGCTCTTCGGATCAAATGACATAGCTTTAAACTTTTCTCCGTTCAACTTCAATTTTTTTCCAGCCACCCAATCATAAACCTGATCTAAATCGTTTTGCAGGTCTTGTGGATTATCATAATTTCTTCCAAAAACTAACTTGGTATCACCAGCGTACACCGAGATGGACGATATAAGGGGTAATGTTTTTAGAGGAGATACGAACAAGATAAATAGTAGAGGCCCAAGGATGGAACTCTGGGGAACTCCAGAAGCTACGTTTTGCGTAATCCCCAATACTCCTTGTACCTTGACTTTCTGAGTTCGATTCGTCAGAATTTTTTTAAACCACATAGGTATGGGGGAAATATTCATATATCAGCTAAGTAATTAAGAGGTAGAATACGGTATGCTTTGTCAAACGCTTTAGCGAAGTCTAAGTATATAACGTCTACGCAGTCATCATGCAATAGTCCCTCAATTACGTCGTCAAAATGCTGAACTAATTGTGTCAAGGTACTAAAATGAGATCGGATTCCATGTTGTACGTTAGGGATCCCAGCTTTAAAGTAAAGATATTCTTCAAGCTTTGCCTTTACAAGCTGTTCCATTATTTTTGCAACATTTGATGTCAATGAGATCGGTCAGTAATCTGCCGCCTTGTCCCCTCTTTTTTAGATCCTTGTTTTTGTTCTGTCACACCAGGGTTGCTTTTTACGCAAACTTAACTTTTTATTTCACAATGAAATTGGCTGGTTTCCAAGTTTCCTGTCAACCTTGCCCTTTTTTTTCTTGGTTTGGTTTTTCACTGGCTTTTCTAACCGCTGCAGGGAATTGAATCCCCAGTATTATGAAAATGAAAGGTTATAATACGTCAATTTTTTTTACCTTTCAATCTTTCTATGATATTTGGTCTACCAACGAATTTGAGTTCGCAGACCGAGCTAGTCCTTGAATGTAGGGTTGATTGGAATGCTATCTAAAAATTTGTCCAAGTCAGACTTGAAAGATGCTACCGGATCAATAAGGCCTACGTATTCCCTACGAATATTAGAGGGAAGCAAATTGAACAATGAAGGAGCCCGAGAAAGAAGAGAGGTGGACTTCATTGTTTTACCTAGCCTGGATTCTCGAGGGCTTGAAGGTGCTCTCAAAACGCACATTAAGGCTCTACGGTCACTAGAATTGACCCTAAATCCTGGGTTCGAACAAAGCTCATGGATGCTTTTGAAGAAGAACAGTATCAGATACTTCTCGTACCTTCTGTGAACACTGTACATACCAAACTTTTTTTAGTCTCTCCCAATATGAGAGCTCTCTCAATCCTGTGATGCTCCTAGTGAAACATCTTTGGACTTGTTCGACCTTTTGCAAACCTGCTGAACTCATTAGAGCCAAAATGGGTGAAGCATATTCAAGATGTGGCTGAACAATCTTTCATAGATGAGACCTGCTCAATATCTTTACCTCCATTATCTAAGAGTGGAGTATTCAAAGGATGTGACCCGAGGTCATTGAGAGGAATTTCATTCCGTTCCGAGCCATATTACTCTCAGTTACCCAAGAGCAATTTGACGAACAAACGAAGTAGAGTTGGCTGATCGGGCTAACCCTTGAATATAGGGTTGATAGGAAGTTTGAGCTCGATAGTCTCAAGTCCCTGATGGCCTCTAAAGCATCTCGATCTGTGACTACAAGATCACCTAAACACTCAACTTGACTGACCTTGTCAATCTCAACAGACTCATCTTCAGAGCAATAAGCTGTTGGGTTGAAAACACACTGGAAAACTGATCTCCAAGCATGTTAGCCACAGTCTCTACATTGCATTTTTCTCTTAGAATTCGCATAAGAGAAAAAAGCCTTCGGATTCAATCTGACCTCCTGAACCACCTTTGTAACTGGTCAGAGTCGATGGAGGCCTTAATCTTACCCTGAACTACGTCGAACTTTTTGGAGACTTCCAACAGTTACTGGATTCAAAGTGCTCTTCAGCCTTTTTGCTAGTTTGCAACTCTTTTTGAACAAAGTCTTCCTATATCTCGGAATTTTTGTCCGTGTACCACCTTTTTGGAACACATTCAGAGATTGCTAAACTGGAGCAAACTTCCTAAAAAACTGAAACTAATTTATCAATGGCTGCATCTATGGACGATTCCTGTTTCAGCATTGAAAATAGGTCAAGTTCTCCTAACCTTTCTATAATCAACGGCCAATGTTCTCTTTTAACTTGAACTTAGCCAGATCGACCTTTTTGCCGGTCTTACTTTAGAGCACGCCGGCTTTGAGTTATGGTCGACCCTATCTCGAGTACATGATGATCTGACAGATTACTAGGTGTCACATGGACATACTGGATCAGATCAGGGTCATTGGAAAAGACCAAGTCGAGAACGCTATTCTCTCTAGTGGCTACACAACATGCTGGCGAATTTGCGCAAGATCGCAAACTCCTCCAGCTTTTCAAACGACTGAGATGTCGATTTCGAAATGGGAACATACCCATCCGGACTAACCTCCCACTCTACAACGCTAGCCGGAAAATTAAAGTCCCCTTCAAAGAAAAGTTTCGAGCAAACTGCCTGATCCAGCTCATTTCCAGTGAAGTAGAGAGCTGACATAAAGGAGCTTTCTGAACAAGAAGGGGTCAATACATTGTAACAATAGACAGATCAAGCCTCGGATATGACAAATTAAGACCTCTACTTCTCCATTCGACATTTGGTACAACTTTGTGAAACCATTCCTAACATATAGGCATACACTCCCTTGTGGGAATATGGGATTATCAGGGCGTATCCTATCACAACGAACTAACTTGAAACCAACTATGGTGAGTTCTTCATCCAAGACCCCTGGCCGAAAACCAGGTTTCTGTTATCGAGTGAATGAAATCTCTCTCTCAACGGCTAGTTCTTCTAAGATCCTAACTTTCGTGCCGTCTATATAAGAAATCAGACAATACACGTTCAAATATAGCCCCTTTACGGGGCTCTCTTTTGACGAACCAAGTTCACAAGATCTTGGACCATCCTCTCCAACCGTAAAAAATTCCTCTTATCAACAGAGCTACGTTCTACTGAACGCAAAACATGATCTAATGAGGATGGTTGGGTTTGGAAATGGGTTGGGCAGCTACATTTTAATAGGAACGAGTTTTGGGAATAGGGGTGGGGCAAGGAATAATAGGGAGGAGAGTGTTTATAGGAATAGGGTGGATTGGGTATTTAAGGAAGAGGAGGGAATTGGAGAGAGGGATGGGGGGAAGGAGGAGAGGGAGGGAGGAAGTTAAATGGGTTAAGGAAGGGGGTGGGGCGGGATTAGGTTTAGGAATAGGGTCAGCTCTAAAACTACGAAACTGAGCTATCCTATTTCTCGCCTTTTTTTGCCTCCCTTTTACGTGGACGGAAGTACACCATACATTAAAGCACGTCTTAGGTCTCATCGACTGACGGCACATGTACAGGGGAAAAAAGGATTATCTACCTTTGAACATCTCTTCTTCCTATTGTATTTCTGAAGGCCGAACTTGAGAATTTTTTGACACCATTTAGGTTGGTTGGTCAAACTGACAGCCTTTTCCTTCATCAGGACAAGGCTGCTTCCGTAAACAGGACATACTGTTTTCTCTACAACTGTCTTTTCGTGCTCTATTTCCAGAGAAGATACTACTTCAACCCAACATTGGTCAAATTAGTCGACTTCTCAACTACTGGGTGAGCCTGTTCTTCAAGCAGCATCCTGGTTTCATTGACCCAAGCAACTAAAGCCTCTATAATAAAAGGCTTATTGACTATGGAAGGATCCTTCCCTGCTAAGACCAAGTCCAAACATTGTCTAGCCTCTTTGCTGACTTTTCCAAAAATTGCTTCCATCACGAATGCTGGAGGAACTATCTATGAGCAGCAAAATCAAGAGACCAAGAAAAAGAGAAAAG
The DNA here is from genome assembly GCF_007210705.1 of Tigriopus californicus. Taxonomy (NCBI): domain Eukaryota; kingdom Metazoa; phylum Arthropoda; class Copepoda; order Harpacticoida; family Harpacticidae; genus Tigriopus; species Tigriopus californicus. The sequence continues at coordinate 9,046,655 of NC_081441.1, read as the reverse complement.
AAACAACTAAAAGGCTATGCAATCTTGTCCTGAGGTACAGGACAACGAAGCAAACTAGGAATGAACTACTTCACATCAAACTAAACATACAAGTCTAAGATGGAGATAGCAAACATGAAGTATAGGACGGAGAAAAGCAAGGAATCAAGAACATATTCAAACTAGGAAAAGAACACAATAACCACAATAACACAGATATAAGCTCAACAAACTGATCTAACCCAAAATGAAATCAATGCACAAATGAACAATAAATTTTAACTTTAAAGGACTAATACAATCAAACTAAAGAACTACACAACGATTTGAACTAGAAATACTACACTACAAATCAGAGAGAAACTGCTAAAGCTTAACATAAATGAGCAATAAACTTATTAGGTTTTAAAGTAATTATGTCTTATTGTGCGGCTACACGACAAATAATTCGGCAATAATTAGCCATTTCACAAACATTGTTTGGCGTGTTCACAAGCATTTCACAAACATTTCCGAACATGTTTAAAGTTTGTTTGCCAAAGAGCAAATATTTCATGGACGACAGCATCCTCCCCAGCCCTTCGAGCCAAGGTGTCCATTTTCAGCCACTACAGAACATAACTCAGGCGATCCATGATGGTTTATAACAAAGAAAAATGTATTGATTGTGGTTCATTTTGACACAGGATTACCCTAACTTAGAGTATGAAGGGGCCTGGAATTGTCAATGTTCAAAGTCATCAGATGTCATCCCATCCCCTCTTAATTCAGTAGTCACACTTCCATCTCCTATCGAGGATTGAATGATGATCGATCGACACCAATCAATCCTAACATCACCTATCTCCGGAATCCGGATTCATCTCCTCCCGTCCAGACAATGGAGGTGTCGACCCACAGTAACCCCACCCACCCTGGACCTGTCCTCGGGCTCAGCCCGGTCATGGACCCGGACCCGGCCATGGTCCCGGCCCCTTCTTTTTCAACTATGGTCGTTAAAAAATGAACTCTGTTGACTCCACAGAAACTATTAGCTTGATTTTTTGATAAGCTAAGTGCCGAATTGTAAGACCCATTCATCTGACCCTCACAAGTAAAGGACTTAAGCATTAATGGTTCAATGCAATAGTTTTAGTTGAGCTGGGTTGAAAGTAAATCCTCAAGTGGCTTATGGTGTAGTTCATAGAACGGGGCAAAACATGCCTTCAAGTAGTTATCGGTTTCAGCCAACATATGACTGCGCAGATTGAAATTGGCGAAATAAAGGACCTTTTTGGAAAGCGAATTATTCTCATCATGATAGTGCCCATCGTTTTTTTCTGTTTTTTAAATTTGATTCCTCAGTTTTCCTTATGTTCATTATATTAATCATCTTGTTTACCGTGCATAACATAAATATTGAATAAAAGAATCATTGGGAAATGATACGATCACTTGCAAGTTCATCTGATTAGAAATCTAAATCAAAATATTTGTCAAACCGTTTGGATCGGATAGTTTCACGTGTAGACGGCTCAGAGATGAACTGTTTGTCAAATACCAAACATTTCCGAAATTGTTAGGCAAACTTTGTGACAGAATGTTTCTCGTGTAGAAGCACCATTACCAAAGAGCCGTGTAAAACCAAACCTAACACACAAACACCACGAACACTACACGTGCACAGCAACCAAGGAGCAACAGAGGAAGTCACACCTTGGTTCGAAATTCCTGGGAGATAAGAACAGCAGCAAACTGAAATGCAACTGTTTTCAGCGAGCTCCAAAACAGGAATGAAATTGAAAATTTGATTTGATCCCATGAAGAGTATCTAACAACAACATACCAAAATGGCGCCAAATTTAAATGGTAATTAACAGATAAATTTAGAGCCGTTGAAAGTGTAACACCGCATGCCTTGCACCATGTACTTGAAAACCCATATGTGATATCTAAAAACTCTCGATCTTGTCTATTGATGCAGATTTCTCTTGTACCAAAAATGGACATATTGCCTGCTTAAACCATAGATCCCTAAATATTGTATGTCGGACGACCAACCACTCGGCTGGTAAAACAGTACAAAGGGTGGTCTCCTGGGAACTAATCACAAACCGGTTAATTGTACTGTTTAGCCAAGCGAGGGGGGTCGGTCGTCCAGTATCTAGAAATATATGCCTAAACGAAGAACGTCAATAATTTCTTTGAGACAACGAAACTCAAATACCAATATGACTTTCGCTAAGGAACAATTTCTGTTTGATTACAAACATCAAAGTAGTTCTGCACAT
>NC_081441.1:9036918-9044355 GCF_007210705.1 Tigriopus californicus | reverse complement strand
ATTAAAAGTATTGGAACATCTCGGATGGTTCCGACCTGTTTTTTTACGGGTTTCTAACCAATGCTTAGGAATGATTTCCTAGCAAGTCATGTTTGAAAAAAAAGTTGGTCCGATAATGAGTTCAAGTTTTCCGCGCTGAAACATCCCTGAACGTAAGGTTGGTCAGGTATCGATTGCAAAAATCGATCAAGATCGCGCTTAAAACTTAACACCTTTAGTTTATCAAATACTACTACCGGAACACAGAAATGTCAAAGTTTCATTTGAGAACATGTTGATAACATATTTACCTGGCACTAATGAATATTTTCGATATCGTTTTATCGCACTTATATCCTAAGTTTCGTCTTTCCATATCTTCTTGACCAGTACAATGCCTAAAATTTCCAGCATAATAAATTCACTCCTTGTGGCGCTATACAATGCATAGAACCTATTTTCCCAACCTTAAACTTCATTGCGAAATGATCAAAAAAGTTGAAAGAATGTGGAAAAAATCTTGCCTTCAGTTATACTTCTTCTGGTACTTCAATTTTAGAAGGTAAAAGTTCAATTTTTTAAAGCGGTTAGAAAAGCCCGTGACTCTACTCAGCAACTATCCAATTTATTCGTCTAGCATATGCAGTAGGAAAAATATCAGTCGTGACTAACAGTTGAAGAACTTGAATTCTATATATGTAAAAAACATGTAAAAATGTATGAGTATTTTTGTAGACACAAATGCTTGATGTTGTGGTATGAAGACCATTGAAGAAATCTGTCAACTGATTGGTCAGGCTGTTTTGAAAGCACATGGTGCAAACAATTGTAAATCTAGATCTGCCGTCATATTGTAAGAAATGTATGTATGTAAACTTCATTGTGAAATGATCGAAAACTTCACAAGCTTTGAATTGCGATTCTAATTTTTTTTCGAAAATCTAATAACCTAAGAAATTGGCCCATTGATTATTTACTTGTCAACTAAAACACTCATCCTGAAAGACACTTCTCTCAAGAGCTGTTGCGTTGGATTTTGAAATTTTAGTATTGCAATTAGAGTCTTCAATATTTTTTGAATTTTTGATTGCAGATTTCTTCAATTGGACCATGACCTTCCGGTCCGATAGTGACTTGCCCATTCCATATGGGCAGATATTGCCGTTAGGCCTTTAAAATTGGTAGAATTATCGAGAGGCTAACTGGCAAAAGGTTTAAAACAGGATAGGGGGCTCTGCTCGAGACAAAAAACGGCTGTTAGATTTTTTAATCTTATTGTCCATCGAATTCACTCGATGTCGAAAAGTACAACTAATGCCTGCTTCTATCACTCAAGTGTGACATCCCGGGTGGTGGCAAGGGGCCATGGAAGCATTTAACACCATATATAATTGTGTATCGCTCGGATCTTCTTTGAAATATTTTAAGGAAAAAGGAATAGAGCCGATTCCAATAACTTCAATGGCTCACGCCTGCAATATTTCGCTCGAAACTCCTCTGCACTCTTTAAGCTTATTTAGACCTGCTGCGGTCATGGGCGCCAAAAGAGGGATATAGGTAAACGTGGGGCTGCACAATTGATTTATTAAAATTTTTTGTAAATGGGTCTCGGGATTTAAAGGTGCGGTATGTTCAATCCGCATGTCTGAAAGGCCTTGCTCACTTTAATTTGGATATGTTCCTCGAACTTTCCATCATGCAAAACTATTCCCAGATCTTTGACCGAGGGCGATTTCTCTATGGATTTGACAATTATCTAAATAGGTCGGTTATTCGATCTCTTGGGATCAAGCGTCATGGCTTTAAATTTTTCACCGTTGAACTTCATGTTTTTCCAACCACCCACTCATAAACCTGATCTAAATCGCTTTGTAGGTCTTGAACCAAAAGTTTACTACAGTGATAGAACTGCACAAAAATGACATATTTTTAAGTTTTGTAACACAACCCACTCAATAGTTTCAAATTCAATTGGATCAAAGAGCGAGTGCAAGTGCCAGTTGGCTATTGTGTGCCTAATTTCTCCCTCCTCAAAAAGTTAAAAAATCACTGTTGCCGCACTTCATTTTTCTTGAATTTCATTCACTTGACAGGGTTTATTCCACTATGAAGTAAAACTTGGTTGACCAGGCTGGCCAGGTTTTTTTTCAGCCACCAATGCTAGCTTGTGCAAAATCAATGCTAAAAAATCTATTGGAATTCGAAAATGCTAGAACAATGCTACTTTTTTAAGAAAAGCAAAGTATTCATGGTGCTCATAAAGAACTTCAGTTTCACAATTCATTATATTTGGACTCTTTGACAGATAATGTTCAGGCGACATCTTGAAAATTATACTTTTAGAAAAAAAAACATTTAAAAACACAAAAATCTAAAACCTGTCAAAAAAATTGATTCAGTCGTGATTAATGATATCCTCCTAATTTTGAACCCTGAGACTTAGAAGGGGGCACCAAAAAGTGACAAGTTTTATTTGAGCAAAAATGTATTTTAGGATTTGAACAAGGTTTTTTTACACACAATTAAAATTGATCTTATCGCCAAAAAATGGTCATCTTGGGCGAGATTAGATCAAGAAAATAAGATAAAATGTTTTTTGATCGTGCATCATCTTCAAAGCGGACATTAGCAATAGGTAATGGACATTAGCTGCAATAAGTTTCTTTATGCATAGAGCTCAATCGTTTTCAATCTCTTTATTTTGAATTTTTTTTGCTATTTTTGGCATCTTGTGATATTTGGTTTACCTCAAATGGGGGGGACACTTTACGGAGAACAATGAAACTAACCAAAACATTTATGTTTGTTTGAATATTTTAGTGAAATTAACCCATAATTACATTTACTTAATGATTGGTATTTCGTCCCCTCACTGACCATTTTACTCAATGGTTTGATTTGTGTTAGCCAACCCAAAATCTTTTTGTGGGCCAAAAATCTGTTTACAAACAGAAATTAGGCAAAAATCTTCCTTTGAATTGAGAAGCAATTATTGTTGTTTATTGTTAAGAGCCACTCACAGACACAATGTGTATAAAGAGTAAATGCACAAGTTGGGAAAAGTATTAAAAACCGAGAAGAATGGAAAAAGAACATATTAGTTAACTGCTCAGAAATAGAACACGTACGATAAGAAAACAAATTAATTGCCTTCGCGGCCCAAAACCAATTCTTTGAAAAGAAGCAGACGGAAACTGGATAGACCGAGAGTGCCAGGGGGGAGCGGCATTCCATGGATCCACCGTCCTGAATAAAAAAGGTATGAAGATCGTGAAAGAAGACACGGTGATTGGTTTTCTTACTTCTTGCTTCACAACAGCTGGTGATCCTGTGTGGACTCGTCGCTGACGAGAACAATGAGTTCATCGGTGGAATAGATATTCCTGATTTTCATTTCACTCTTGAATATTTTGTAGAAAGATGACCGAGATCAGCATTGATTCTTCTTCGCTTCAATGATGGAAGATCCCATAGCATGTAGAACGATCGGAATACCCCATCCCCTCGGTCTCGCGTCGCCAGTCTCGACATCCTTCTCTGAACGGACTCCAGCAGGTTGATCGAGTACTGCAAACCAGGGGACCAGACGCGAGGAAGCAATACTCCGAGAATTGGTCGAACACACGTGTTATAAAGAGGTCGGAGAACGCAGAGTGGACGCGTTGGAGAAAGTAGCGCTTGATCAATCCAACCCCCAAATTGGCAGCGAAAAGCCACTCTTAGCACAGTGGGTCGAGAAAGACAATTTCCCATCATGAATGAACACCAAGGTCTTTAAGCACCGATCCACAACTGGTATTGGCCTACCGCCAAGAACATATATAGGCATCTTCTCCTTTCCCTTTCCACAAGCAAAGAGCTTACTCTTGAGGCATAAAAACCCATATGTTTGTGAGCGACCATTTGATGAATCTGATCAAGCGCGCATTGCAGCTCAACTTCCTCTCTCATTGAAGTCACAGTGGAAAATATCTGGTGTCATCAGCAAATTTCAGAGAAACAAATAGACTGTTGACAGAAAGTTAGGTTGGGATGGGATGTGAAAAACGTTCGCGCGACGCGTGGTGAGGGCGACGGGAACTTCTGGGCGGATAGGCGGTCGGCTCGGGGTGGGGGGGGGAGGCCGGTGGGGGGGGGGGGGGCGTTTTGGTGTGGGGGGGGTTGGGTGGGGTGGGGTGGCTAATTGGTGGGGGGGGTGCGTGTGTTAGGGCTGTTATTCGCTGTCTGCCGTGGGTGGTGGGGGTGGTTTTGTTCTTGGAGGCGTGTCGTTTTTGTCATTTAGGGGCCATGACTTTCGGCCGTGCACCAGTGTCATTGACTAGCTCAATGACCAAAGTCCAAAGTCACGAGGCAAAGTCGACAAGTTCCCGGCACGTCCATCGAAAAATAACGCGAATGGAACTTGGTGGGCGAACCAGCCAACTAGAACACTTAGACTTAGCTCTACGGGCTCCTCCCTAAGCTTACAACAAAGACAAACCCGCAATTGACGTGCCATGACAAGAGTATTAGAAAGACAAACGCATCTTTTGTTACCGATATCCTGGGGGACGCAAAACTTGATACAAGGAAGAAAGTATCAGATGATCATTTATCACACTGCTGTTCACACCGACGTCAAACGCTTGTGGTGATACAACGTTGGGAACCCCTAGCTAGCGCACTGGTGGCGCTTACCCGCTGGCTACCACCAGGTTCAGCTCAATTGAACCCAAGGACCAAGTTTATTAGACAGAAAACAAACTACTTACCCGCCTAAACAGGATCAGAAACCACTTATTGAAAGAAAAAGATTCTAACGAAAAAACCGCCAAGTGTCTGAAGGACTCTGAACACACGCTCTGTCAGTTCCCATTGAAACAAACGCAAAAAATGATGTGCGTTCTTTGTCTATAATATGCAATGTTCGACCCGCAAGAAAGATCCCAATACTTGATTTAATAGATTTAATCATGTTTACTTCTTTATGTAAAATAAACAATGGAATTAGCTTTTTGGCTACAGCGTATCAATTTCATGCAACGGGAAAGGGATCCTATGAAAGAACATTGTTAAACATCGCCAGATGTAGTCTCCTTGTGAGATTCCTTTTGCTTTTCTTCCCTTTTGGTCATTTTTTTCAGTGAAAAAAATGCTAGAAAAATGCTAAAATGCTAAACAAGATCTCACAATGCTTGGACTAATACAATTATGCTGGTCTGATGCTAAAAAAACAGACCAATGCTAATTCAAAATTCCAATGCTAGCGGCTTTGAAATAATGCTAATTTTCAAAAATTGAAGAATACTACCTGGCCAGCCTGGTTTTGACCAAAAAGGCAAAGCTGCTTTGACAAAGTAAAATCAAGAGTTACTTTTTGAGGCTGACTAACGGGTTTACGGAGATTCCACCACTAATGTCATAGGCCATTGAAAATGTAAATTGTAGACCTACACGCAACCTCCCATGATTAACTTATTTTATCCATCACTACCACCCACCTTTTTTTACTATCTGTGACTCCCCTCTCCACTGTTTTCATGTGGACTGTGTGCACCGTAGTCACACTTTAGTCTTTTCGTCACGTTTGTGTGTTTGTGTGTAATCTAGTTAAGTATTTTTTCATTCTGACCACTTCTGTTAAGGTCCCTTTACGCTGCACGAAATATGGTTCAGGTGCTGCACTTCAGAGGGCGCTTTGTGAGTCTGCCTCTACCAAATGAAGGGCCGATGGGGCCGATTCCTTATTATTGAACTATAATGCATTTGATTTGTGTTGTTTTTAGGTAAAGTTAATTCTTTCAAAATCGAATGTACAATTAGTGACTTGGGGCACATAATGTCCGGAAAAGAAATCGCTTTGTGCACGTCATGAGTGGTTATTTAACAATCTACCGTGCGTCTTCCCGTATTCTTTGGGCTGTCTGACGTTGCAAATAAGGGTCTTTATTCTTGTATCAATTTTTGTGTAAGATTTTACCTGCAGTTTCATATATTTTATCAATATGACAAGACCAAGAGTCGCAAAAAGTTATCATTACAATGAAATTGACCATCGTGTTTGGACAACCATAAGTCCGATTGTAATAATACAATTGAGATTAAGTTCATTTCAAAATATTCCTGAGGCAATGGCCTTTCACTTCAATTGTAAAAAAGAAAGTGCCCAATATGAAATTCGACGAGTATTGCCTTTATTGAACCTTTGAACTTTGCTAAAATGTAATCTGGATGGCTCATTTATCTTCAGTGTACGAGTACGTGTCATTCTGTGTGTTCTACAAATACTCCAAAAAAATGGAATATCTTAATCACTGTTATTTTCTATCTCTTGCCCACGTTTGCTTAAGAACAACTGTTGTTTACTCATAACCTGGGAATGAATAAAAAGTTCAATTATTGACAAATGATAATCCATTACTACTTGCTGACAATATTAGGGTTTGATCATACTTGAACTAATACTAAATGAATCCATCGAAGTGAACAGAAAAGAAAGTAAAAAAAAAAGATGCGATGTTCATTTGTTTCCACAATTGGCCTATGCAATGATTTTTTTTACCTTCCTTACCGCTAGCGGGATTGGAATCCCAGCAGTTCAAGACGAGAAGATTATTCATTTTACTTGACTTTTATTTGTATATATTAATTTGATCGACCAACGAATTGGAGTTGGCTGATCTGGCTAATCCTTGAATTAAGGTTGATCAGGATTTTAGTCAAAAAATTATCCAAGTCTGACTTAAATCCTGCTATTGGATCAACGCCTACATAAGCCCTACGAATATTTGAGGGCAGCAAATTGAACAATGAAGGAGCCCGAGAAAGAAGAGAGTTGGACTTCATTGTTTTAAATAGCCTGGATTCTCGAGGGCTTGAAGAATGCTCTCAAAACGCACGTTAAGCCTCTACGGTCCACTTACAATTGACCCTAAATCCTGGGTTGGGACAAAGCTCAATGAATGCTTTTGAAAAACGTACAATATCAGATATCTTTCGTAACCTTCTCTGAATACTGTACAAATCCCAACCTTTCAACCTCTCCCAAAACGAGAGCTCTCTCATATCCTCAATGTTCCTAGAAAAAACATCTTTGGACCTGCTCGAGCTTTTTGCAAACTCTGCTGGACTGATTAGAGCCCAAATGGGAGAGGCATATTCAAGATGGCGACTGAACAATCGACTTGTACAGAGTTAACATCGTGACACTATCTCTGGACTTAAACGTACGATAATATCCAACACATGTTTGAAAAGCCTTACCAACTTTCAATTGGATATGCTCATCGAACTTTCCATTATCTTGGAGGACTACACCTAAATCCTTCATGATGAACCTGCTCAATGTCTTACTTCATCATCTAAATAGTAGAGTATCTAATTGCGTCGACCTAAAGGTCATTGAGCGGAATTTTCATTCCATTCAGAGCCATGTTACTCGCCAGCAACCCAGGGTAGATTTGGTCTAGGACCTCTAGA
>NC_081441.1:9029370-9036867 GCF_007210705.1 Tigriopus californicus | reverse complement strand
CTTTTTTCTTCATTTCGCCAGATGAAGTTTATGTTGGGCAAAATAGGCTTCTATGCATTGTTATAAAAGCGGCCACAAAGGAAAGTGAATTTATTTTATGTCTGGAATTTTAGGCATTTTGTACTGGTCAAGAAGATATGGAAAGACGAACTTTAGCGATATAAGTGCGATAAAACCGATATCCGACAAATATTCATTAGTGCCAGGTAAATATGTTATCAACATGTTCTCAAATGAAACTTGATCATTTTCTGTGTTCCGTAGTAGTATTTGATAAACTAAAGTGTTAATTTTAAGCGCGATCTTGATCGATTTTTGCAAATCGATACCTGACCCACCTTACGTTCAGGATGTTTCAGCGCGGAAAACTTGAACTCATTATCGGACCAACTTTTTTTTCAAACATGACTTGCTAGGAAATCATTCTAACATTGGTTAGAAACCGTAAAAAAAACACGTCGGAACATCGAGATGTTCCAATTACTTTTAATTTGCAAAGGAATAAGAACAAATGTATGTCCAGTCACGAACTTCTAGAAATATGGACTGCGAATGAGGACATCCGCCCAAATCGACCTGCGTTTGGTCACCAACTCTGAGACACTGTTTCAAATTAAGGTAAAAACAAACGTAGACCTCTTCAATCAAAGTAGATCATTTTTTATCATTTACTTGAAGTGAGATCGTTTCATAGTAATATTATCAAATGCTTAAATACTGACCACAGCAGGCAGAAAATTCGAATAACAAATCCAATTGAGTTCTCTAAGTATAGTTTTGCTTAGCTGGCCAATTTCATTTGGTCAACCAGATCTTGTGGTCGTATGAAGTGCTTATTCGAGCAAAGCGAGAACCCATTTAGGAGATATGAAATTTTGCATCCGTTTCAGTCCACATCTCTAGAAGTCCGTGCCAGTCATACACAAATTTTGCAGAGCAAGCAACAATGCAAGGTAGTCCAATGTTTTTGATGAGCTGCCCAACACAATTGTTTGATATACATCATAATGCTTTACTTTTGGACCATACGGTGTGAGAGGTGAGTTATAACGCCAGAAATAGGAAAACTTTTTACTTCTCCCAACTTGTTATCGTTATTTTATCAAAACAAAATCAAGCCATCCTCCACTACTGCTTTTACAAGATTTCATCGTAAATTATGGACCAGCCTTAATCTTCTTTTCGAGCAAAAACTCGACGTGCTTTAGTTTTTTTAGTTTTCAATTCTACCTCTCTCTCATTATAAAAATGCTTTTAACATTCAACATTTGTTTGATTTGCACCAATACACAAATCGTTTGGCGAAAAAACATAAATATACTCATGGAATAAGCCGCCAATATTTAGCATTGTCCGTATAGGTTTAATGTCGAGAATTGCCTTTCAGAATGGAGATAACGCTCCTTTTTAACTGAGACTGATCCCAGGGCGCCCGACTATTTTATTTTAGTTGTAGCGTCATCGCTTGATTGATTCTATTAGTTTAGGCCCCTCCAAAAGCACACCATAGCGTTCTCTTGCCACAATGAATGAACATTGCCCTTTTATTGTAATCTAAAGCCAGAAGAAGACTAATCTCTCTCATTCTATCCCTTGTAAATATCCGCGTCAGAAGCCATGCTTTTTGCTCGTTTTGCTCGATAAAGTCATTTCAAGGCGTCGTGCTCATCGGCATATTGTACATCAATAATACACATTGTCAACAGGCTTTAATCGCAACTGCAAATTTCATGATTGCACTAAGCGTCTCCTTCACTTTCACTCTTTAAAAATTCCAGTCTGGTTAATAAATTTGTAGTCAATCTAAATCCAACAGGCAATTCGATTGCACTCACCCAAAAAACAGCTGCTCAATATAGATGAATGTGAATTGAGCGCAAACCCAAAGTAAATAAATAATGATAATCTTTTATTGCGGCTATCGGTAGTTTCATTGCAAATTCGTAAAATGTTACTTTAAAAGTGCGTTTGCTCATGAGATACACTGGTGCCCATATTATCATCTATTTATATTATATATGCGATGCCTAATGAATAAAATATCAATTCTATAATGAGCAGCTGGTTTTTGGGTGAGTGCAATCGAATTGCCCTGTTTGGATTTAGATTGACCACCAAATGTTTAACCAGACTGGATTTTTAAAGAGTGAAAGTGAAGCAGACGCTTAGTGCAAGTCATGAAATTTGCAGTTGCGATTTAAAGCCTGTATGTACAATGATGTATGTTATGATGTAAATTGCGATGAGCGCGACGCCTTGAAATGACTTTATCGAGCAAAACGAGCAAAAGCCATGCCTCTCAAGACGCGAATATTACAAGGATAGAATGAGAGAGTTAGTTGTCTTCTGGCCTTTGATTACAATAAAAGGGCAAGTTCATTCATTGTGGCAAGAGATAAACGCTATGGGTGGTGCTTTTGGAGGGCATAACTAATGAATCAATCAAGCGATTGACCTACAACTAAAATAAATAGTCGTGGCGCCCTGGATCAGTCTCAGTTAAAAAGGGGACGTTATCTCCATTCTGAAAAGGCAATTCTCGACATTAACTATACGACAATGTCAAATATTTGCGCTATTCATGAGTATTATTTATGTTTTTTCGCCAAAAGATTTGTGTTATTGGTGCAAATCAAATCAAATGTGAATGTTAAAAGCATTTTTATAATGAGAGAGAGGTAGAATTGAAAACCTAAAAAACTAAAGCACGTCGAGTTTTTGTCGAAAGAGATTAAGGCTGGTCCATGAATTGACGATGAAATCTTGTAAAAGCATAGTGGAGGATGATTTGATTTTGTTGAGATAAGAATAACGATAACAATTTGGGAGAGTGAAAAAGTTTTCCTATTTCTGGGCGTTATAACTCACCTCTCACACCTATGGTCCCAAAAAGTAAAGCATTATGATGTATATCAAACAATTGTGTTGCAGCTCATCAAAACATTGGACTACTTGCATTGTTGCTTGCTCTGCAAATTTGAGTATGACTGGACCACGGACTTCTAGAGATGTGGACTGAAACGGATGCAAAATTTTCATATCTCCTAAATCGTTCGCTTTGCTCGAAATAAGCACTTCATACGACCACAAGATCTGGTTGACCAAATGAAATTGGCCAAGCCTAAGCCAAAAACTATACTTAGAGAACTCAATAGATTTGTTATTCGAATTTTCTGCCTGCTGTTGGTCAGCTATTTAAGCATTTGATAATATTACTATGAAACGATCCACTTTACAAGTAAATGATATAAAAATGATCTACCTTTGATTGAAGAGGTCTACGTTTTTGTTTTTACCTTAATTTGAAAAGTGTCTCAGAGTTGGTGACCAAACGCAGGTCGATTTGGCGGGTCCTCATTCGCAGTCCATATTTCTAGAAGTTCGTGACTTGGACATACATTTGTTCTTATTCCTTGCAAAATTAAAAGTATTGGAACATCTCGGATGGTTCCGACCTGTTTTTTTACGGGTTTCTAACCAATGCTTAGGAATGATTTCCTAGCAAGTCATGTTTGAAAAAAAAGTTGGCCGATAATGAGTTCAAGTTTTCCGCGCTGAAACATCCCTGAAACGTAAGGTGGTCAAGTATCGATTGCAAAAATCGATCAAGATCGCCCTTAAAACTTAAACCTTTAGTTTATCAAATACTACTACCCGGAACACAAGAAATGTCAAAGTTCATTTGAGAACATGTTGATAACATATTTACCTGGCACTAATGAATATTTTCGATATCGTTTTATCGCACTTATATCCTAAGTTTCGTCTTTCCATATCTTCTTGACCAGTACAATGCCTAAAATTTCCAGCATAATAAATTCACTCCTGTGGCGCTATACAATGCATAGAACCTATTTTCCCAACCTTAAACTTCATTGCGAAATGATCAAAAAAGTTGAAAGAATGTGGAAAAAATCTTGCCTTCAGTTATACTTCTTTCTGGTACTTCAATTTTAGAAGGTAAAAGTTCAATTTTTAAAGCGTTAGAAAAAGCCCGTGACTCTACTCAGCAACTATCCAATTTATTCGTCTAGCATATGCAGTAGGAAAAATATCAGTCGTGACTAACAGTTGAAGAACTTGAATTCTATATATGTAAAAAACATGTAAAAATGTATGAGTATTTTTGTAGACACAAATGCTTGAGTTGTGGTATGAAGACCATTGAAGAAATCTGTCAACTGATTGGTCAGGCTGTTTTTAAAGCACATGGTGCAAACAATTGTAAATCTAGATCTGCCGTCATATTGTAAGAAGTGTATGTATGTAAACTTCATTGTGAAATGATCGAAAACTTCACAAGCTTTGAATTCGATTCTAATTTTTTTTTCGAAAATCTAATAACCTAAGAAATTGGCCCATTGATTATTACTTGTCAACTAAAACACTCATCCTGAAAGACACTTCTCTCAAGAGCTGTTGCGTTGGATTTTGAAATTTTAGTATTGCAATTAGAGTCTTCAATATTTTTTGAATTTTTGATTGCAGATTTCTTCAATTGGACCATGACCTTCCGGTCGATAGTGACTTGCCCATTCCATATGGGCAGATATTGCCGTTAGGCTATGGACGGCAACAACTTCATGCCTCAGAATAGCATTCAACCGTGGAAGATCTTCAATTTTACCCAATTCTTGTCCACCTTACCTCAAAGGCCGGCTGAATTTTGGAACGAGCTCGAAAACCCAAACTAGTGGCTTGGATCGTTTCCAATTGCCATACCAATTCAGAACGGGAGACCTACGTCAAAGAGCTTTCCAAACACATAGAAGTGACCATTTTGGGCAATTTGTGAACTGAGGAATGCAAAGATAACTGTGATGAAATGGTTCAGTCGAACTACAAATTTTTCCTCTCTTTTGAGAACAGCATATGTCACGAATACGTCACAGAAAAATTCTTCAAACGGCTTAATCAGAACATGCTGCCTATTGTGATGGAGGAAGCAACTATTCCAGAATAGCCCCGCCACATTCTTTTATCAACGTCCGGGATTTCGAGTCACCTGAGATGTTGGCCAAGTATTTATTATATCGAAATCAAAACCATAGGGAGTATTTGTCGTACTTTGGTGGCAAGATCATTACGCGGTGAAGTCCATTGATCATTCAAGAACCATTTGTGGGTTGTGCCAAATGCTCCACATGAACTTGCCCGTCCAATCATATCACAACATGACGGCTTGGTGGCGCACAGATGAGAATCAAAGTGACGCGTGTCAACCCAAACGGTCGTTCCCGTGGTCTCAATCAAGTTTTGAGTCAATCAAGAGCAGACTCTCATGATAGGGTCAATTCTATTTTCAACCTACCGTAGATTTCAATGTGCACCCCGTGCAGGATTACTGTGATCTGATCCACAATCAGATCATGATATATCTACATAAAGGATGGATTAGAATGTCCGTAGTGGAAAGTGCTTGAATATACGATCTTGACAAGCATTCTGAGATTATTTATTACTAATTTGTGGGGAAAACAATGACATAATCTTTGAACCATTCCTGGGAATGCGACCGGTATAAAAGCTCATATTCATTTTTTCCTTTACGAAGCAAATGCGCCAAATATTTTGATCGGCAAGCACGGTGTTCAAAAAGCCCCGCCAAGTTTCCAGGGAAAATTTTCCAAACAGATTTTGGCATTTATTACCTCAGAAAATCACCGGGGACAACTTTGAATTTTTTTGCTTTTTGGAACTCTAGACACCGTAAAAACCTTACATGCCTAAAAACATTACAGAAATTGAAATGTTAAAAAACCTTTCATAGAAAACCGGGAACACACTTGGTTAGCACTTGATTTTAAATCACGATATCATCTATTATACTTGTACTTAGTTACATGGGATTCAGTGGTGCAAATTTCATTGTTTTTAGCCCCAAATTGCCGGTTACATCCTAATTCAATTTCCCCCAAAAAATTATATCGATTTTTTAATCATTTTCCTTTTGCTTGCATTATTTCAAATTAACTCAAAATGTTATACCACCATATCTAAAACCCTCAAAACAACAGATTTTTGAAAATTTATTTTAGAACCATCCAAAAGGACACCAAATTGAGCAATCACTGAAAACTCTCTCTCTGACAAGATCTCACAATGCTTGGACTATTCAAATAATGCTGGTATAATGCTAAAAAAACAGACCAATGCTAATAAAAAATTCCAATGCCAGCGGCTTTGAAATAATAGAATTAATACTACCTGGCCAGCCTGGGTTTGACCAAAAAGGCAAAGTTGCTTTGACAAAGTAAAATCAGGGTTACTTTTTGAGGCTGACTAACGGGTTACGGAGATTCCACCACACATAGGCCATTGAAAATGTAAATTGTAGACCTACACGCAACCTCCCGTGATTACTTATTTTATCCCATCACTACCACCCACCTTTTTTTTACTATCTGTGACTCGCCTCTTCACTGTTTTCATGTGGACTGTGTGCACCGTAGTCACACTTTAGTCTTTTCGTCATGTTTGTGTGTTTGTGTGCAATCTAGTTAAGTATTTTTTCATTCTGACCACTTCTGTTAAAGCCCCTTTACGGTGCACGAAATATGGTTCAGGTGCTGCACTTCAGAGGGCGCTTTGTGAGTCTGCCTCTACCAAATGAAGGGCCGATGGGGCCGATTCCTTATTATTGAACTATAATGCATTTGATTTGTGTTGTTTTTAGGTAAAGTTAATTCTTTCAAAATCGAATGTACAATTAGTGACTTGGGGCACATAATGTCCGGAAAAGAAATCGCTTTGTGCACGTCATGAGTGGTTATTTAACAATCTACCGTGCGTCTTCCCGTATTCTTTGGGCTGTCTGACGTTGCAAATAAGGGTCTTTATTCTTGTATCAATTTTTGTGTAAGATTTTACCTGCAGTTTCATATATTTTATCATATGACAAGACCAAGAGTCGCAAAAAAGGTTATCATTACAATGAAATTGACCATCGGTGTTTGGACAACCATAAGTCCGATTGTAATAATACAATTGAGATTAAGTTCATTTCAAAATATTCCTGAGGCAATGGCCTTTCACTTCAATTGTAAAAAAGAAAGTGCCCAATATGAAATTCGACGAGTATTGCCTTTATTGAACCTTTGAACTTTGCTAAAATGTAATCTGGATGGGCTCATTTATCTTCAGTGTACGAGTACGTGTCATTCTGTGTGTTCTACAAATACTCCAAAAAAATGGAATATCTTAATCACTGTTATTTTCTATCTCTTGCCCACGTTTGCTTAAGAACAACTGTTGTTTACTCATAACCTGGGAATGAATAAAAAGTTCAATTATTGACAAATGATAATCCATTACTACTTGCTGACAATATTAGGGTTTGATCATACTTGAACTAATACTAAATGAATCCATCAAAGTGAACTGAAAAGAAAGTAAAAAAAAAAGATGCGATGTTCATTTGTTTCCACAATTGGCCTATGCAATGATTTTTTTTACCTTCCTTACCGCTAGCGGGATTGGAATCCCAGCAGTTCAAGA
>NC_081441.1:9021142-9029319 GCF_007210705.1 Tigriopus californicus | reverse complement strand
TTTGTATCATCAGCATAAGAAGAGATACTGACATTACTACTACCAAGCTTCTGAAGCGGACAATGAAGATGATGAAAAGAAGAGGCCCAAGGGTGGAACCCTTGGAAAACCTGACTTGACATCATGAATGTCACTAGGGATCCATCAACCTTAACCAATTGCTTCCTACCACAAATGAAACTTCCTAGCCAATTGAGAACCTTGCCTTGGATCCCAATGTCATGAAGTCCATTTAACAAAAGGCAAAAATCTACTTTATCAAAGGCCTTGGCAAAATTAAGTTAGACAACATCAACTGACTCGTGCCTTTCCAGTCCCTCAAAGACTTGCTCTAAATGCTCAATCAGTTGGGTAACCGTGCTAAAATGTGCTCAGAACCCATGCTGGTTAGGAGGAAGGACATCATGGACTTCAAGAATTTCAACAAGTTTGAACTTCGTGATCTTCTCAAACACCTTCGCAATAATCCAAGTGAGAGATATTGGCCTATAGTTACTGGGGAGTGGCATATCATGGTTTCGCGATCCGATTGCATAATCCGACACTTGAAACACTGCTAGTGCTATTCCCAAACTGATTGTCCTGACTGTGGAAACACATATAACGAATCAGTATTGCTACAGCTCAATTTTGGGCATCAATAGGTCAATACTAGGGACATTTTTTCGTGTTAAGAGCAAGTGTCAAAATCATCTTGCCCCATCTTATTATCAAGGTTAAAGTTGTATGCTTTGCGTGGTTCCAGGGCAACTCGATACAACGGAAACTCGACACGGGAAGGCTCAACACATTGGAAAAGTAAATGTCTGCATATAATTGAACAAACAATATTTACTCTATTGAACAAGCAATTGTATTATGTCGTATCTTTGAGTCTTATGATGGAATGGAAATCATCTTGAGGGCTTCAATCACTTCTTGTATTTTTGTCTCTAGCAACAACACACAGTCTGAGACCCTCGTCAAAGAGCAAAGCTAAAGCCGTCAAATCAATTTGATAAGGCTAATTCATGCAGAAGTGATAGTATGCCTTACCACATCATAAACAACAATGAAAGATCAAGGTCAAGAAGTAAATCATCACTGAGCAATGTGTGTTTAAGCTCTTGAGTATTCCAAGGTATCTTTGTAAGCCAACAAGGTGGGAATATTATTTTCATATAAATGGGCCTTTATTTTGAAGTGGCACCTGACTTCTGGCTCATGGCCTTTCTGGAATAGGGCATCAACTTCAAGAGATGGATGCATCATCGAGTTTCAGCTCATCTCAATACGCACACAAGCACATTCTTACCTCACCATCAAACCATCAAAAACTCTCACCATGGGATTCGACAACAAGAATTGTTTCAAGAAAAAAGCGAACGTTTTATTGGGACATTGAAGAGGTTAAATATGGGGTTATGATTTTTTTTTGAAGACGTCCCTTGAACATCATTTATTGTTGAAATGAATTGTTCATCTAACATTGCATTGTTATAAACTGCCACATTTTCCCTCATTGACAAACATGAAAATATTTAAAGCCTGAAAAAGCAGTTTTGAGACTCATTTTTGTTTCTTTTAAGTTTCCTATTTTTGCAAATAAACCGTCGAAAACTTTTTTGATGGAAATCTTGAACGACACAAGAAGACCTCCTTAAAGCGCTGGGGTATGACTATTGAACCAGAGGGTGACCAAAGCTTGTAGCTTGCCGGCTAGCTCCTTTAAAATGACCTAGGCTGTCACCGCCAACTTGTTTCACTTGGGAAATTTCCATAATAGATCACGATTGGTCCCAGGGCCCACCTGGAACTGATTTGACTGAACCAACACGATCAAGAGAAGTTCATTGTACTTGAAACAATCTGAGAATGACAATGTTGACCAAGAATACGGAAAACTTCTCACTTTCAAATTTAGCAGCAACCAAGGGCATTGTGATAATGATATTACAATTTCTTTTTCGAAAAAGGAACGAATTACTGTACTTTTGTTACTTGTTATTTCTTTACTGCTACGCTACCCTGATTTACACGCATGATTTTTTACGAAGTCTACCAGACTGCAGACGAAAGAAAACGAGCAGAAGAAGTCAAGCCATCAAATACCTGAGCCAGAGCACCTGAGCCAAAGTACCTGAGGGCATTAGCTCTTTAAGGGCCAAGTAATGCAGTAGCTTTATAAATGCAAGATAAGAGAGGAACATTCAATCACTTAAAAGTCACGATTCAAGTTATTTTACGTGCACTTGCATGTAAACTGCATGACACGTAGTTACTGTACATGGATTACGATCGCAATTAAAACATCTAAAAAATGAAGGTTGCTCTCACGATATTCTGGCTCATGCTGATTATTCCAATCATTTGGGGAGAGCCACAGGATCTCCAGGTACGTAAAGAATTTAACTTTAAGCATTTCATCTCACCTTCCACTTACAATCCAAGACGAGGAAAAGCCCCTTACAGACAAATAGGGAGAGGCTTCTTCAGAAATTAAGGCTTTCTAACTGTTTTATGACTGTGGGTGCACATGGCTCACAAGGAGTTTGATGGTGACTAAGGGCGGTTTTAAACTAAGATGGAAAACCAGGATTGAACCCGGTTTGAGGATTGAAGTGGGACTAGTGTTGGGGCGAGTCCAGCAAAGGACTCAAGCCTTTCATAGCGCTCAAATCGAACAAGACTCATGAGATATCTTTTCCTAAATCCGGACTTGAGTCTTTTAGAAAGGACACAGATTCGAGTCTGAACTCGCCCCAACACTAGTCCTGCTACCATCCTCAAACCGCATTCAATCCTAGTTTTCCATCTTAGTGTAAAATTGCCCTAAGTAACTGATATATTTCTGATTAGAAATTGTTTATATGAGACCGACTAGAATGTTGAATGAGCACGAGCACGGTGTTTCACATTAACTGGTTTTACTTTTATAACGAAAAGCTAGCAAAATCTGCAGTCAATAGTTTTTAATTTCATACTTTTCCAAGGGTACTGTCAAGAGCATCTAACGTGGGTTGAAAAAAATTAAAAAGTAGGAAATCAAGAGAAAATGGTAAAGAAAGCTAGAAAAAAAGCTAGAAAAAAAGCTAGAACAGGGTTAAAAAAAAAATGAAAATCTAACCCGGAATTGCAAAGAGCTCGACTTTTAAAACTTGAGGAAACAGCTACTTCTAGCACTGTACTGTAGAGCTAAATTTGGTCACTTTGGGGGTGGAAAAGGGTGAGCCAAGGACGGGAGTTTATCAACATTCTTGAATGATTGATTGACCAAAGCCATTTTGGGTTAATGGCTTGCCCATTATGGCATTTTTCATCTCAATAGAAAATGAAGAAATCGCACCATGTATGTATTGCGACTTCATCATCAGTGTCTGGCTTGCATCAACATTTAGTGCTTGCTATATGACAATCACCCTTTCCTGCTTTGTTGTGCCAGTCAATGAGATCAATCCAGTATGGAACGGCCACAAGACACAAATTTTATCACATTAGTTTGACGAAGTAGCGATTTATATTTCACCTATGAAACCTCTTCTCGTTTCCACGTTGCATGTTTTCATCGCTACTTATTGCTGTTCACGATGGAGCTCCAGTTCTTCTAAATACAGGCAAAAGAAAAAAAGTGAGAGGAGTGCAGAAACTAGACATTCATGTCTGTAATAACAATTCACAAAATGAGCATAAAGAGCATCAAATCATTAAGCTGCTTGAAGCATATGTAACTTGAAAAATGCCGAACGATATCATCAATGTTGTTTGCTCTGCATTTCTAGTGTGTGCACAATGTCATCAAACGAGCTTTACGAGCCTCATTAAAGCTAATTTAGGCAATGCGAATCATTTTTTTGTTTGATTTTCACGAGCTTTTCTAACCGCTACAGGGAATGTCATCCCCAGTACTATTAAAATGAGAGGTTATAATTCGTCTATTTATTACCTTTCAATTTTTATATAATATTTGGTCTACCAACGAATTTGAGTTGGCAGACCGAGCTAGTCCTTGAATGTTGGGTTGATCTGGAATGCTATCTAAAAAATTGTCCAAGTCTGACTTGAAAGATGCTACCGGATCAACAAGGCCTACGTATTCCCTACGAATATTAGAGGGAAGCAAATAAAACAATGAAGGAGCCCAAGAAAGAAGAGATGTGGACTTCATTGTTCGGACTAACCTGGATTCTTGAGGGCTTGAAGGTGCTCTCAAAATGCATATTTAGCCTCTACGGTCAGTAGAATTGACCCTAAATCCTGGGTTGGGACAAAGTTCATGGATGCTTTTGAAGACGAACAATATCAGATACCTTTCGAACCTTCTCTGAACACTGTACAGTCCCAACTTTTTTAGTCTCTTCCAATATGAGAGCTCTCTCAATCCTGTGATGATCCTAGTGAAACCTATTTGGACTTGCTCGACCTTTTGCAAACCTCATGAGCACATTGGAGCCGAAATGGGTGAAGCATATTCAAGATGTGGCTGAACAATCGACTTGTACAGAGTTTGCATCGTGATGCTATCTCTGGACATAAACGTGCGATATATCCAACCACATGTTTGAAAAGCTTTACCCACCTTCCACTGGATATGCTCATCGAACTTTCCATTATTTTGGAGGACTACATCTAAATCTTTCATAGATGAGACCTGCTCAATATCTTTACCTCCTATGAATCTGTGGAATTTACTTACTTTTTGGGGGGAAAAATTGAAATATATGATACAACCAAGGGAAAATCAATTACAGATGAGACTAGGGCAATAGCAACAATATGTGATTATAAAATACAGCTTTCTATCAACCACCAACCATTTAAATAAAGCCTTCCTCGGATTAGGTGCGTTTGTTCAATTTGAGGCATATTTTACTTTTAATGAAAATCGGAACATGTATTACAAGTAGAGATGTAATGTGCTGGAGCTCAACACAAAATGGACAAGTATTTCGAAGTGTAAGTTAGCCTCCGGCTCAACCCAGATCGCTGAAATGCTGAAATGTACGAGTACTTGGCCCGAGCAACCTCAAGTTGGGTCTAGGCTCTGGCCAACAGTCCAACTCGAAACCGTCGAACTTTGATTCAGCGACCTCTTTGAGCGACCTTGAGATGGGAATAGTTTCAGGCCCAGCCCAATGCGAAATCACCAATCCAGCTATAATTGAGTCCAGCCACAATTATAACACTGCAGTGGAATATCCTTCGTTTGCTCCATGAGCTCGCATACGAATTTCTAGAAATATGGATTGTGAACAAGCTTCCCGCCAAATCGGCCTGCTCTTGGTCTGAGCGACTCTGAGCCACTTTTCGAAATAAATTGATAAAGTAAGAAACGTAGATCTCTTCAATTAAAGGCAGGTCATTTCTATATCATTTACTTTTAAAGTGGATCGGTTTGAATTTATGTGGTCAAAAGCTTGTGTATCTGACCATGAGCAGGCCGAAAAATCGAATTTTATTTAGCGACATTAATGATTCAGGCCTTAGTAACGCTAAAAAAGCAAAGAAAACATGTAAGGGCCCAAAGTGATCCCAACAACATATGACTGTCCGAATGGCCCTTAATACGCTTTTGGCAACTGGTGGTAAGAGAATAACTTTATCCTTTTGACCTTCAAAATTGTTCCTAGTAGTAGGTCTGAAATCAGAATAAGGGCCCATATTTGCAACGTCACACGGCCCAAAGAAAACGGGAAGAGGCACGGTAGATTGCTAAATAAACTGCTCTTGCCTTCCATTGAACTTGATTTCTTTTCCGGACATTATGTGATCCGGGGCACTAATTATAAATAAGATTTTGATATAATTAGCCAAAAACAACACAAATGCATTATAATTCAATAAAAAGGAATTGGCCCGATCGCCCCTTTTTACGATAGAGGCTGAATGACAAAGTGCCTTCTGAAGTGCAGAACGTAAAACATATTTCGTGCAGCGTAAGGGGGTTATTGGCCAAGTTTTTGAACAAAAGTCCACATCAACCCTTCGCTCAACTCAAAAAGCTCTATCAAATCCAGAAAAATTCTCAAAGACATCTTGACATTTTTTTACCTGAAATTTTATTGCTTTATGGAGTTCTAGCCCACTTCAAAAATTTACATACCCATAATTATTATAGAACTAATTTTTTTGAAAACCTACTCAATCCAAATTGGAAACACACTTATCACCTCTTGATAAATTATGATATCATTTATTTCACCGCTACTTAATTACATGGGATTTAGTGGTCAAAATTCTGAAGACTTTACCTGCAAGAGACAATGTTATGAATTTGGTCGTTTCTTGACTTGAAGACTTTGTTGAAAGTGATTGAAACTAGCTTCTTTGAGGCTTTATTGATTTTTGTGAAATTTTCAGTGACCGCTCAACTAAATGTTCTTTGGATGGGTCTAAAATAGGTTTTCAAAAATCTGCTTTTTTGACGGTTTTAGATATGATTATATAACATTTTAAGTTAATTTGAAATTGTTTGAGACCCAGAAAAATTATTTTTCAGTTTTGTGAGTGTGGGAACTGAGCTAACAAATAACCGGGGCCTTTTGGGGTTAAGAACGATGAAATTTAGAGCATTAAATCCGATGTGACTTAGTAGCGGCGTACTAGATGACATTATGATTTATATTCAAGAGCTAACTATGTGTGCTCCCAATTTACATTGGGAAGGTTTTTGAAAATTTTAGTTTTGGTAATGTTTTTAGGTATGGATTTTTTTAGGTGGGCTAGAATTCCATGAAGCAATAAAATTAAAATTGTTCCCCATCATTTTCCGAGGGAGAAACATGCCAAAATGTGTTTGGGTATTTCCGTCAAAACTTTAACGGGTGTTTTTACCACTGTGTATCAAAGGATTTACATCATTTTCTTTTCTTTTGGGGCTGCATGGTCCAAAAATCATGTTACCAAGCCAAGCCGGATAAAAATTCGTATATCCGACTTTGCCTTTCCCATTTTTTGCGATAAAAAAGAAACACAATGGTTTTCTCTGTCCCATTTTTTTCAAGCTTATAAATATTTAGGCTATGGTGACATGCAACGACTGAATGGCGAATGATTGCGCAGCTTAACTTGCATGTTACATAAAGTGTTTGAGAATTCAAGCACGTATTACTATTTAAGGGCGTCAAAACCATAAATAATCTCTATCTTTTTGGTTGTTTCTTAAATGGGAAGGTAAAAGTAGTTGTATCATTTTGACAAAACAAGTCTTCTTGATTACAAGTAAAATGTTTACTATTTATCCGGTTAATTAGATTATCCCCTCGTCCTCAAGATAACAAAGTGACCCTCAAACGCCAATAGATCATACCAAGTCATATCAAAAGTCCCCTTTTCCGCGCTGTCTTAATAATGAATAGATGACTTATTTTCAGAGATGTGAAGAGAGTTCCGATTGTCAATTAGGCGAGTTTTGCGATACTACGACTGGCAACTCCGTGTGTTCGCTATGCCTTTCATGTGAAAAGCGCTACAATCGATTGAATTCCAGTCGAAATAGCTGCGCCCAAAAAGTGGAAGATTGCGGTGACTGCCGTCCCGGCTATAGGGAAGAAGTTCTAACGGAGAACAAAACCAGCGAGAAATGCTCTCCTATTGAATCAAACTCATCCACATCTGTTCCTGCACTGTCTCAGCTCAAAAATACGGAAGACGAGGGACAACTATCAGGCAAATTAATAGAGAAATATGTTCTGGTTGTAGCCGTTTGTAGTGTGCTTGAGTGTGTGCTTCTTTGTCTGCTTCTTTGTGCCTACATCTATGTCAAACTTCGTAACCTTCGATTCCGTGCGCCCCCAGACGCTGATACGCCCCCAGACGCTCGTACGCCCATGATCCCAGCGAACAATACTAACTAATGGACAACACCTCCCCCGGACAACTTGACCCAGTACAATAACTAAACACAACATTTTGACCAAAAATAACTTGATTATCGAACAAAACTAAAGCTTGATGAGTCAATATTTGATGTGAATGCCAAGATGTTAGTATCAGTTAGGCATTAAATAAGAAGATCATTTTTCATTAAAACACTACCTAACTTGATTTTCACAGTATGAATGATATAAACGTAACTTGCTTTTAATGATCAAATGATGGGTGGCCATCGGTTTCCCCCAACGTAATCTCCGCTTGTGGATTTCCGCCCGGTGATCTCCGCCATAGCGAACTCGGCCAACGGCAATCTCCGCCACCATCAA
>NC_081441.1:9019450-9021123 GCF_007210705.1 Tigriopus californicus | reverse complement strand
TTTTTTTTCGCTTTGAACTGTTGGGATTCCAATCCAGTAACGGCGAGGAAGTCCACATAAAAGCAAATACTGTACATCGGAAATTGTGAAGGAACATAGCAACTTTACAAATTTGTGTAGCTTGCAGTAGTCTTTATTTACAGATTTTATTGTCACTACCATAAACACCAAATATTCAACCTCTCCATCCACTAAATGATCCGGATGAAGGAGAAGAGGCTGCGCCACCAAATCCTGTAGAAGTAGGAGTTGATCCAAACGTTGATCCCCCACCTAATGAAACAAACAACTTTGTTAATGAATTCAAAGTGTCTGTGACAAATATACATTTTTCAAAACATAACATCAGCAGCCATGAAACGTGGTAAGAGTTGTTTTTGCTCTCGTGCATTATGAATGTTTCAATTGCAAATTAGTGCTGTCGCAACACATTTCAACATGATACATTAAATATGACTTGAATCAATAACAGTTGGAATA
This sequence comes from Tigriopus californicus, assembly GCF_007210705.1. Taxonomy (NCBI): domain Eukaryota; kingdom Metazoa; phylum Arthropoda; class Copepoda; order Harpacticoida; family Harpacticidae; genus Tigriopus; species Tigriopus californicus. The sequence goes on along the minus strand of NC_081441.1, from coordinate 9,020,643 downwards.
TTATAATCCTCCATTGAAACGAAGCATTTTTGGTGGTTCCTTAACACATACTGTATTTTCATTTGTAACTTTGATCATGCTGTATTTCTTACCGCCAAAAGTTGAGCCAGCATTTGGTTGAGCCATTGCTCCAAAAGTGGACCCCGTTTGACCACTCATTCCACCAAATGTTGGAGCACTATTGGATTGCTGAGCAATAGCGCCAAAAGTGGGGATGCTATTAGATTGAGCCATGTTCCCAAAGGCCGGTGCATTTGTAGAGCTTCCTCCTCCAAAAACAGAGCCTCCTGCAGACGCCCCAAAGGCTGGCGTACCACCAAAAGCGGGGGGACTCCCAAATGCCGGGGTAGATCCAAAAGCTGGTGCTCCCCCAAATGCTGGAGGTGAACCAAAAGCAGGGGGAGAACCAAATCCACCAGGAGCAGCTGGAGAAGTGGGAGCAGCTCCGCCAAAAGAGCTGGCGCCGCCCCCAGAGCCAAAAGCCCCAAAACCTGCGGTCCCCGCAGTTTGATTAGAACTGGTGGCAGTGAAACCCCCTCCAAAACTTGAGGTATTGCTAGGGGTGGCGGAGGAACCAAATGCAGAAAACCCAGCATTTGAGGTGGCCCCTGACCCTCCAAATAGAGATGTAGTGGACGAAGTGGGCGGTGTGCCAAATGTGGCTGATCCTCCACCAAAAATGGAACTTGCAGATTGGGTGTCAGTGGTTGCACCCCCACCGAATGGCGAAGACGCGTTATTGGCTGCAGTCGTGGCAGTACTTCCAAACGAGAGAGAACTACCAAAAGATGAAGCAATTCCTCCAGTGGCACTAGTTGGAGCAGTACTTGTTCCAAAAGGCGAGGCAGCTTGTGTGGCACCGCCGAAGATCGAACCAGATCCAGTATTTGGTGCTCCACCAAACACTGACCCAGAACTTGTACTTGACGGCGTATTGGTTCCAAAGACGGATGTCGATCCGCCAAAAACGGATGTGGTCGAACTTGTGCCTCCAAAGACAGATCCTGAAGAGGCAGTAGAAACTGTTCCAAATACTGAACCAAAAGCTGGCGCTGCTGTCGTCGGAGTTCCGAAAGTTGGAGGGGAAGAGGCTGGAGTTCCAAATGCATTAGTTTTTGTAGTTTGGGAGCCAAACCCTGAAGCTGATGACGTTTGAGTTCCAAATGTGGGAGCTCCAGTTGTCTGATATCCAA
>NC_081441.1:9019305-9019414 GCF_007210705.1 Tigriopus californicus | reverse complement strand
ATTTCAGCAATAAGTCGACTTTCCTTGGACACTGAACTAGCGGCAAAGTACCGTAGTATCATCATCAACAAAACCACAGTCGGTTATCATATAATCAAGCTTCATAACT
>NC_081441.1:9019177-9019269 GCF_007210705.1 Tigriopus californicus | reverse complement strand
ACTTTCCTTGGACACTGAACTAGCGGCAAAGTACCGTAGTATCATCATCAACAAAACCACAGTCGGTTATCATTTAATCAAGCTTCATAACT